>NW_005843047.1:196500-201113 GCF_000455745.1 Alligator sinensis
TCAGCAGGGGGCAACTGCTGAAGGTGTAGGTATAGGTCAAGGTGTAATGTAAGCAGAAATTGAATCTATAGGTAGCTTCTAAATAGACATACTGCAGCATGAGAAATCCCAGTGGCCAAGTGTTGTTATGTTAAAGTAAATTTGTCATTATCGCTGATTTCAAGGGACTTGCCTACATTTATGCTATTAGACATCAAAATTGGACTCTTAACAGGATAACTTACGCAAGTTAAAAGATACAGATTCAGACCCCAAGGTACTGTTGAGGCAATGTGTACTTTTGTATTGGGTATCTGTGCATATTTTACTTGAAGTAATTTTTATTTCTTCTGTCCTGATCAACACACATGACTCCCATTGGAACAGCTAGAAATGCAGAGCTTTGTTGTGTTCTTAATAATAACTATCACCAGGAGCATGCCTCAGTAGTAATACTCCAAGGATTTACTTTAAATCAGGTGCTACAGAGAATAGCTATACTTCAGCACAAAATTACTTTATATAGATTATACAGTGTATACTTAAGACATATGGGGTATATATTTGTAATTATAGGCATCTCTTTTTATTTTGCTGTTGTTTTATAACGGAAAAATATTTATTAGAATAATTTCCTAGCAATATTCTATTAAGCAACAAACTTTTTTCCACCCTATATTTGGTTCTCTTGTCACCAAGGCAGAACTGCAAAATATTTTCTAACCATTATAATTTTCAAGAGAGGTCATTACAACTGTATCAGACTCAAATCCTGGCCTGGATACAGAGCCTGTGTTAAATATACTGTGTATAATTCAGATGCATGGATAGTCCAAGCAGTTCAAATAAGTGATTGTAATATATGAAATTGGAGTCAGTGCATGCAGACTTCCAAGATGGCACTGGCAGAGAGGCTTGTTTGCAACCTGGTTGGTTATTTAGCTTGCTACCTTTTCAAATCAGTATAGTTTTATTAACAGAACAGCAGGCAGTGTAGTATAGTTTTCCAAAATTATGGTCCTTAAATTGTAGCTTGGCTGTAATTGCAGGGCCGTATTACTATGGGAGTAATTTGGAGTCAACACTAAGTTACAGTTTCAAATTGATAAATACCATGAAATTCCTTTCAATATTTTTTGTAATAGTATGTATGATCTGGTGTAATTTAGCGATGCCATTATTCTAAGAATGTTCATTTGAAGTTCCTAGCCAATTTAGCTTTTTGGCTGCTGAAAGCACAGTAGGTAATTATGGTTATTTACTATACGTGTAGACAAGTTCTGTGTAAATACATCAGGGCAAAAAAATGTAACTTAAAGTATGAGGTAAGTTGTGAGTTATATAAAAGTAAGAACACAGCTCAGTAATATATAGGGTTTATTTATGTACAGTAGTATCATAATCTCTACTTGTTTATATGCTGATGAAACCTTCATATTCTGTCCTATATTCTATGGAAGTTTTTAAAATAGGCTCTGCCATTTTTTTCTGTTTCATATATTTGCATATAACTTTTAAATTTATTGGTAATCCTTGTAAACAATGTCAAAATGAGAAATGTTTTATGTTGAGATGAAATGAAACAAGCCTAATTTAAAAATACTGGGATAATTCAATAAATTGAAATCTATATAAAACCTCAATAGCCAAATACAATAAACTATCATTAAAAAGTTTGGTCATTTTTTTGGAAAGCGTCTTAAAAAAAAAAAAAAAAAAGCACCCAAAATCCTTCTTGTTGCCTGATGAGAGAGGTGTGTGTTTTTTGTGGGGGAGGATTTCCGTTGCTTTCAGTAACAGTAACATATAATATTTTGGACTAACCATTAAATCTACTTATTTCAAGCCCAGCTTTAATCGGTTTATTCCTTTTGAGTAACACCTCATCCTACAAAGCCATGACCATGGAAGGACATATGGGCAAGGTTAGAGATCTTATGATTTCCATGGGGACTACTCAAAGTAATATTCAGTGATAATGAGAGCATTAGAACCTGGCCCTTAAGCTTACCTCTGTGTAGTTTTCAGTATTTTCAGAAAGTTGGCATTACTGAGCTTGCAGATTTATTTGGTCAAGGTTCCTTGTGGCAGGTTCGAGCCCCAGGGGCAGCTGTGACACCGCCAGGTTGCCATGTGGCTCCTGCCCAGCTCAGTCCCTAGTGTGGCCCTCCCTTGGTTGCTCACCCACCTACCACACCTTGTTCTTGTTAGAGGTTAGGTTTGGGAGGCTACTTATGGGCCTTAGAGTGAGCTTTAGTCCATGCAAATCACCACTGGGTCTCTCTTGGAGTCTCAGTTCAGCCCTCAAGCTCACAAGGCCCTCTCAACCTGTCTGTGCCTCTGCAGGAGACCTGTAGCCTTAAGGGTTCATTGTGTGGCTCTGTCCATCCTACACCATGCCTCATGCCTCATGGCTGTTATTGTACAATGCTTTGCCTTGTACAGTACTTGGCCTTGCCAGCCTCCTCCCCCTATACTCTCACTGGGCCTTTTAGCCCAAGCCCACGATATCAGACTTGGCTTCTAGGCTCCAGCCTCCCTGGCTGTGGGTCACTGACCCTGTCAGTCTCTGGCAGTGTCATGCTGCTGAGTTCTACTGGTGTTCATATGTATTCATGAAAAGATATATTTAAGATATTTTAAAAATCATAAAACTGATAGGGAATTCAATATTGGAAGTAAACTACTGGTCATGATCTCATCTTTATAGACAATATGCTAGTTGTGTGATGTAATTGTCTTGGAATAAATAGAGTTGTGTCAGACCTGAATTATATTACTTGGAGAGCCTTACAGCTGGGGTGGCTAGAGGACCTCTATAGATAATGAACTAAGCCTCACTCTGATAGTTGTGTTTCCTCTACTATACAAACAGAAGAAAAAAACCCCAGTAAAGCTGAGTTTCAGTCAATCAGTAAGACGATATGATGCTGATAACACAGAGAGAATAATCAGCTGAATAATAAGATGTTATCTTTTCAGAAAAAAAAGAGCGCATCTTTCTCCTGTTACCAAAAATTGGTTCAAGATTGAGGCAGTCATATTGCAAACTGTTTACACATGGAACATCTTTTCATTTCTCAGACTAGTTAAAGCAAAATCAAAATGCTATGCTCCGACAAAGGAAGAACCCACTGCATCTGTGTATAGAAGTCCCCACAATACCCTGGCATTTTGTTGATTAATATTCTCCTACTGTAATGATTAGATTTCAGCATAAACAATTGTTGCCATTTCCTAATCTGTATAAACCTGCCTGGGTCTTTCACTCTGGTATATCACATGGTAACTGTGACAATGAACACTGGTTGTCAGCAGGACAAAACTAGTGACATCTCCTTACTTTTATACAAATTTACATATTTGTTTCATACTGGATACATACAAATTATTAATGTTAACTCAAAAAATCAGTGAAATGATTTTTAATGATAGCTCATTGCACCAGTTACCCCTAGCTGACCAATTATTTTAATCATCACTTCTCAATTTTTCAAGAATCAACTTTTATGGACTCTTAGAACAATTGTAGAACCAGAACTCAGAGTATCTGCTATTGAAGGGCTGGTAGATAGAGCAGGGATCAGAAACTCTTAATCTCGGCAGAACTATAGCCCCTATAATTTCTCTCAGCTATGTTTAGGTTATGAGTGAAGTATTCTTATATAAGTTGACACTTGTCTGTGTATTGGAGCCAACATATATGCTGGTAAGCTGGCCAGTACCAAGAGGCTTGTCAGCTAAACTAGTCAAAGTATATGTATTCAGACTTAATTAGTAAAATGGAGAGAAAAGTAGTAGTATCTGGATTTATATCCTGCCCTATCCAGGAAGTATGCAAGCATTTCACATGCTGATAGAGCTGTCAGCATTCTTAATGTGAACTATCATTCCCTTCAAGAGAATAGTATTTCAGCACTACAGTGGGTGTTGATAGTACTCTGTATGTTTAGGCTGCTTTACACTTCCTAGTATAAAAAGGTTTTTGTGACCTTTTTTTGAAGATGTTCTAACATCTCCATTCTTTTCAGTGGGCTTTTGAAATTTAGCTGGAACAAAACCCTGGGGCTAAACTTGTTCTTTTCACATGTCCCATGAAATTCTGTACAGGTTAGGCTGAGAGTTGAAATGTTTAAATATCATCACTTCCCTCCTTTCACAAGCATTTCACCAGGAGTAATAAGACAGCGGATACAAAGACCTGAACTGAAGATGAACATACTAAGGTCTGGTTCCTGGCACTGAGACAGGGGCGTCTTATCCTGGATTGTTCTTCAGAGAGGCACCTCTTACCTCCTTAACAGTTTTAAACCCTCTCCTAGAGCTAGACTCCTAAGTCTTTTATTTCAAATACTAAACAGAGGTCAGTCTTTTACTTCAAGACCAGTAGTGGAGTATCACCCTTCTCTTACCATATCATTCAGAGAGGGGAACATTTACTCAGGCTGTAGAAAAGCAGAGTTCCTTTTTCCACCTGAGAGGATTTAAATCCAGAAAGAGGCCCTAAATATAAAACTACATGTTGTTTTGGAGCCAATTTACCCCTCCTATTGGATATTTTCACCTTGTACAGGACAATTAAATATTCATTATGTGAGAGTAATAGTGAGTAGACCTACTGGGTACAGCATTCA
>NW_005843047.1:201144-202677 GCF_000455745.1 Alligator sinensis
CCTGATTCAATCAGTATTTACATTTTTAATGTGTAAAGCATTCATGTTGAGAATATACGTAACTAGGCAGCAGATCTATGTGAGTTTAAAACTTTAGGCAGGGCTTAAGTGCGCAAGTCCTGCCTTTATTTCCTGAAATTTCTACTTGATGTCTTGGCTTTGTTTATAATAAAACTGTCATTCCTAGGAAGATGTTAATGCTTTCCAAATACTTGTTCCATTTGATACTCTGTTTGGCATTTCATGGAGAGCAACCGCAGTCTTTGAACTTGTGCACTGAAATGAGACTGGCAAGGAACTAGCCTCTTCTGTATTCCTGTTAAAAGGAATGGGGATGTCTGCATGTGAAAGGAAACTGCCTGCCTGGACGTATTCCTCATACTTAACACCCTCTTACATTGTTGTCTTTGATGTTTTCTAAGTGTACAATGTGAGCTCCCAGCCTCAGCCCCTCTCCCACAGTGCGTAGTGCACTGTATAAAGCTTTAGAAGCCAAACAGGAAACTATTGTTCCAAAGGCACAGGGTGAGCAAAGGATTTAGTTATTGTACTGGGAGTGAAAGGGCAAGTGTTCTCCTTGTACTGCTCTTCATTGCACTTTAGGATGAAGTACCTTAAGAACTCACTGTGATAGGGTGCCTCTCCAGGAGCAGCCATGAAGCCCCTGGAGTCCCTTCAGCCCTCATTTACTGGGGGCAATCATCCTTTCAGGTTCCTGCCACACCTTGATGGGGTTTTTTTTTCTTTTATATGAGGGAGGCTGCTCCAGGGCTCCCAAAATTATTCTCTCAAAATAACCACCAGGTACTGCTTTATGATCTAATTGCATGGCTCCATTCCTCCCCTACATCATGCCCCATGCCTCACAGGTGGCATCCTTATTAATGTTTTCTTCCACTAAGCCCCTCCATCTGGGTCCCTAGGAACCTCCTCCTCCTCCCCTTAGTTCCTCTCCAAGCCTCCAGACTGCTTCTTGCTGTACTCTCCAAGCTGACCTTCTGGAGCTGCAGCCACCCTGTTGAAATGGTATGACCTCAACAGACTCCAAAATGTTACTGCTGGTTTATCTCAGGTCTGAGCTTATATCCTACCTAAACCCAACCTTCCTCTAGGGTCAGATGATGCCATAATCAACCTGGCTATACCTTCATGCTGCCTGTCAGAACCCATTGTTCATATGCCTATAGTGCAGTGGAGGATTACAGAAGGCAGTCTGTCAATCATTCTGTAAGTAGGTCATGTAATTAGGTCACGAGGGGAAAACTCCAGAGCCCAGTGACTATATATTAATGACCTAGAAAAAGTTCCCGCCAATCTTATGTAAATTTGTACCCCACTATTGGACTGTTCTAAATTATTCCTACCTGGTGGCTAGTGATTGGCTTGCTAGCCGTATAAGAGGCTTGAGCAGTTTCCGCCCAAGTTGGAGAACTCCACACACACCTCGTGGAGAACTCTGAGTACACTGTGGAGCCTAGCAAACTCCACGCATGTTTCAGAGTGAACTTAGCGGCCTGATCAACCACTAAGGAC
>NW_005843047.1:202983-204031 GCF_000455745.1 Alligator sinensis
ATTTCTCTCTGAGGGGCGAAGCGGGAGAGGGAAAAGAGTGGAGCGCTAAGCTCGATGTAAGCGCCCTGGGTTGTGTTGTGAGCAGAACAGGGGTCGTGTATAGACCCTGGGACGAAGCGGGAACTCTGTCCCTACACCGGGTAAAAGCGGCGAGCGTAGCGGACCCGACCCCTGCGCAGGAGTTTGCCCACTGCATCCGCCACATTTGAGAGGGCGGGGAAGGAACACCTCCCGACAACTTTAACTGCCCGACCATGGTACCCCAGTCACGCAGTCACAAACTGTTCACTCAGCTCCGTAAAAATTTAGAGACGGAGGGCCGCACCGCGACTAAATGGGCAGGCCCCAAATGGGACAAAGGAAAAATGATTAATGTTTTATTCCGCACATTTGTCAATGCAACGCGTGATATTGAAAATCTAAGCAGCCAGTTAATAACTGTAGGCAAGGCCACAGCAGAAGCAGCAGCGGCGGAAACCTTAAGCAGCCGCTAGAAAATGGCGCCGGGAAAAAAGTGAGCTGCCCAGAGGAGCCGGAAAAGAAGGGCGGAGCTTTGAAAGAACAGGCGGGAATCCAGGCGACGGCCCTGCCCCCCGGGGAGGCGCCGTCCCCAACGGCTTCACCCCCTTTTTGTAACTGCAACCGAAACCAGCTTCCTTCCAGCACCGCCCTATAGCTGGGGAGGAACGAGGCGGCTCCAGGGCCGGCAGCCCCGCCTGCGGAATCCACACCACCTCCTTATGAAAACGAAAGAAAGGGCAATGAGTCATTATATCCTGTCTTGCCCACTCCGCCCCCGGAGCCTCCTCCAACAGAGGCCCTTCCCATAAGCATAGTTAAGTATACGACTAATTCACAGGGCCAAATCCAAGCAACCACCATGCTTCGTACCCGCAATCGAGCTGAAATGCAAGAGCTATTTAAAGAGTCAAAAATTAAACCTGGAGAGACTTCAGTTGTTTGGCTCGGTCGAATAGTGGTCGAATTTGGCTCGGAATTACTGGACCTAGAAGAGGCCGGCTTCCCCCCCCGCCCAGCGGCGTGGAGG
>NW_005843047.1:205339-206005 GCF_000455745.1 Alligator sinensis
CTCACGCAACCTAGTCCATCTACGCTGCCCCAATGCTTATATGAAATGGCGCAATTTCAAAAGGACATGTGGTTTGGGACAACTCTTGATCTCAAAGACATGTTCTTCTCCATTCCAATCAACGATGCCCAAGGGGTGTTGAACATGTGTGTCAATGGCACCATGTATAAGTGGACAGTCTGCCCGCAAGGGTACCACAATGTGCCAGCGTTAGCCACGGGTGCCATGAATGACACGCTGAAGAAATTCCGCACCTCCTACATTCTACCCAGCCAGGACGAATTAAACAATTGGAGCTACGTCGACGACCTCGCCATTATGGGCCGCGACCTAGACACAGTAGCCCAAGTCACCAACAACTTGGTAGACCACCTCGAGCGGACCGGCTGGACCATAAGTCGGAAGAAATCAAAGCTTTTAGCCCACCACAATTGGCTATCACGCAGCTCTAACCCACACGCAACACCCCCTTAAGTTGTAAAACAGTTACTGTTTCCTTGCTTTTCTTTTTCAGCTCCTGCCCTCTTACTTCACCATATCTCCAAGGATGATGCTGTGCGTGTTCTTACTGTTTGTCGTCTACCATCCGATACTTACAAGCACCCTAACTGGCGATCCATCATCGACGCCGAACACCGTGTTGTCTATGCTGTCAGCTTGGGCTGA
>NW_005843047.1:206139-213972 GCF_000455745.1 Alligator sinensis
CAATATTACGATAACTCAACATTCTTTTGTATATTTTCAACGCCAACATACCATTTATTACCGGTATTCCTGGCCACGTAACTTGACTTTAGCTAAAATGAACCGCACTGTTTGCAGATCAGAGGCTATATTCCCACCAGCCCCTGTTCGGCTTTTTTATAACATTGCGTGTTCAAAAATACTGTGGGGGATTAACCCAAAAGGAATAAAGTGGTCCAGGGATGATCATTCGTTAACCTGGAACCCCACGACCATCACGCCAGCATGGTACGTAGCTCTTCCACCAGCCGCGAACAAAACAAGGGCACGAGATGAAACTGGCCCAGTTCCATCCGCCCTTCAAAAATCTCAATCTCTAATTTCTTGGAACAAGTCGCTAGCCATCAACATATTGGATGCCCAAAACTGGCACTCATACTTTAACCCCATCTTAATCGCAGCTAGACTTAGTCAATGGTGCCACGGTTACGGTACATCCACGAGTATAATGGATCTCCCTCGTGAGGTAGCTTCAATTAGATGGAAAGACCGAAACTGTGCACTGATTAATACGCCAGCTCCCATAGGAATGCTATGGGCCTGCTCGGATGGACAGTTTTATATTAACCTCCCAGCTATCTTAACTGGTGTTCAATATTTTCTGAGTACGGTGTTGCTCTGCCCTCTCTTAAATATTGATACATCACACCCGAGTAGTCCGGCCGTACTCCATCGCTATAAGCGACACACTCCGGTGTGGCGCGAGTTAACATATAGGGAAAAATTTAATCAAAAATTCGTGTGGGCACTTGAAGGTTACTTTGCATGGGGGATAGGAATAGGCAAAGTGAGAGTCGCTATTGCCGAGCTGGCGGAAAGAGTTGAGATTCTAGCTAATAGCACCGAGACATCCCTGAGGTTATTGAACCATCAATTACAAGCTACATCACATATGACCATGCAAAACCGCTTGGCCCTCGACGCAATGTTGTTACAGCAGGGAGGCGTCTGTCAGTTCCTTAACCTGTCAAGGGAACACTGTTGTATCAGCATACCCAATGTCACTATTCCACTAGAAGAGCAACTCGACTGCATAAAACAAGTTGCCGCAGACACCAATAAGATTGCCGGAATAGGGAAAGGATGGTTAGCTGACATTTTTGGCTGGATGGGATGGGACACGTCGTCTTGGTTAATACATTTACTAACTCCCATCATTACTTTGTGTTTACCAATACTCATCGTTCTATGTTTGGGTTGTTGTATCTTACAGTTTATTAAGGAGCAATTTACTAAGCTATCTGCTTATGTATATATTCACTTGCCACCCGATGACGATGAGATCCTGGACGAAAATAGTCTATAACCCAAGTTCTTAATCTATTGTGTCGTTATCTTGTTAATGTCTCTTGTTTATATTTACGTATGTATGTGTTAGTTGTTAAAACAAACTTGTTTCGTTATCAACTTTTGTATATTGATTCTAGTTTCGAAAATGTAAACGATCTGCAGATGTCATAATTAGAATAGTTCCAACTGCACTATAGGCAAGGGGGCATGTCAGAACCCATTGTTCATATGCCTATAGTCAGTTTTAAATTATTCCTATGTGGCGACTAGCGATTGGCTTGCTAGCCGTATAAGAGGTTGAAGCAGTTTCCGCCCAAGTTGGAGGACTCCACATACATCTCGTGGAGAACTCTGAGTACACTGTGGAGCCTAGCAAACTCCACGCGTGTTTCAGAGCGAACTTAGCAGTCTGATCAACCACTAAGGACTCCCTGTCACCGACCCAAGGGGGCCTAGCACACCCCAACCCGAGACGTAAGACGACTGCCGGCCCGAATACCCGGAACACCCCGACACATTTGCAGACTGACCAAACCAACTTTGTAATTTCTGCCCGAACCAAGGTTTACAACTGTAATCGAAGCAAGTTTCTGACCTGCACTGTACGAGCAGTGTAAGTAAACAATCTTTTGTTCAATCCAAACGCTTGAGTACCTGATTCCACTCCAAGCGTCACAAGTACCCGCCCGCCGATTAGGGCTCCTAAAGCCCCGAACCCCGCGCCACGGCTCTCGGCGGCGACACTGCCCTAGCACTAGCCTGCCTGCTGCTAAAGTGGCAGAAGCACCAAGCCTCCTGCCACGCTCGCCTTTCAGGAATGTTCATTCTATTCCCTTAAATCCCATAACATGTTGATTGCTTTTGAATGGAATATGGATACTATTTTACTTGCTTCCCTTAACTATATCAGAGCTGTATCTACCAGAGAAGTTGTTCTTTCAGTTGAGGCAAAACCACCACTTGGCTGAGAGGGCTTCAACTTCAATCTACAGTTTGAGAAACATGAGTTTGCTGAAAACAGTTCACTTTTATCACCTTTGAGATATTTAACAAACATGAACTAATTAACCCACCTTAAACAGAACTAAGGCTCATGTCATTTCTACAGGAAGCACTGAAGAAGGAAAGTGACTTGCCAGAGTCATTGGTCCTGGAGATAGGAGTAGAACTTGGGAGAGGATAGCTAAACCTTCCCCAATCAGCTTCTGACTATACAATTTCAGGAGAAAATCCTTGAATCATGGTCATCGGTAAAAGTTGCGTTGACACCAAGGGAGACATTGTGTTTTCTCCAGAGCTGCTACAAGGGACTGTTGCAGAGGAGAGAGCATGGCTTAAGAGGCAATGCTGGAGCCAGGCTGGGAGCTTAGAAATACTTCAGCTAAAATGGGGAGATGGTGGTACTTAAGGTAGGAGATGGGAATGAAAGGAGGGAACAGTATCATTTTCCACCTCCAGAGTTAACTTCATAATAATAATCTGAGTTGTTTCATTTATGGCGTATAGAGAGGACAGCAGGCACTCTGCACCTAGATGTCTGTTTTGCAAGGTTTTAAGTTCCCCCGCTCTGGTAATTCAGATTCAGGGGGAGACTCTGGAGAATGCTGAGTGTTTCCCGTACCTCACAAGCAATCTCTTGCAGAAGGCTGACATCAATGAAGAAATCCAAAATCACCTCAAATGTGCAAGTACAGCCTTCAGATGCCTGAGGAAATGGATGTTTGGAGATCAGGATATCAGATGTGAAGCCAAGCTCATGGTTTATGAAGCACTTGTGATCCCCATCTTACTGTACAGAGCTGAAATGTGGACAATGCGCAGAAGACATATCTCAAGTTGCTGGAGAAGTACCATCAATGCTGCCTGTGGAAAATCCTTCAAATACAGTGGGTAGACAGATGCACCAACATTAGTGTTCTCTTGCAAGTAAACACCATGACCATCGAGGCAATAATCACACAACATCAACTTTGCTGGGTCAGCCGCGTCATCTGGATGTCCAACTTCAGACTCCCGAAGCAAGCTTTATTTTCCCAGCTCAGTCAAGGCATATGCTCAAGAGGAGGGAAGAAAAAGTACTTCAAGTATGTCCTCAAGGTGAATGTGAAAATCTGCAACATCAACTTGTGGGAGGCTACTGCCCAGGAACGCCCCAAGTGGAAGAAGAGTCTGCTTCAAGATTCTCTGTACTTTGAAACCTTACAATGACAACTGGAGATGGAAAAATGAGAGTGACAGAAACAGCATGTTGAAGATCAAACTGAGAACCCAAAGCCACCCACCCTGCATGGAAACACGTGCCAGAGCTGCAACACGGTGTGTCGATCCCAGATAGGCCTCATCAACCATCTTCTGACTCATAGATAAGACAATCATGGGAGATAATCATTCTCAACTGTGAGGGTTTGCCAATAATAAGTTTAAAACTTTACCTTGAGTATTCAACAGCAACTGGCAAGTGTTGAGAGGAAAGCTTTGGCTTCTGTTAAGGATCTCAAAGAGAGGAGTGGAAAACCCTGCCAAAATCTTTCAGCTGTAGACTTGGCTTTGTGAACTTATCAGCTCTAATGAAGAGCAAGGGATTTATACACCTGGAAACAGGACTAGAAAAGGTAGGATCTCTTTACTTAATTTTTTTTTTTACACAGTAGTGTATGTTCTCTCCTCTCTTTTTATGGTGCCTTAATGATAGTGAGCTAAGTATTCCTTTTGTGTTCTCACTGCAAATTGATTAAGGGATTAACCAAAGTTTCTTTGAAGATTAAGAAAGTTCCTTTCTTACCCACAAACTGAAAGCCACAGTGTTCCAGGGTTTCTCAAACCAGATTGAATAACTTCCAAGAGTGTTTTGTTTTCCCTTTCATGTCACTCTACTTGGTTGTAGTATGTCTGCTGTATGTAGGTTGAAGTGCTTGCTATGGTTGTTTGCTATAATCCTTTTTGTTTTGCCAAGCTTTTACTCCATAGAGCAGAAATAACTGGCCAGTTTAAAACAAAAAACAAAACCCTACAATGTGAATACACTTGAGTGTATGGAGATTGGCCCTGGAAACTGAAACCATTTCATAGCATTAATCAAGAATGTGTTAGGAATTAGTAAGAAGTGGTGCATTCCACGTTATGCCCTCCTGTTGCCCAGGCAGTACACCAGTAGCCAAACAATGCACATCCTGGAAGGACCTGGCTGTCAATATCTGGCTTACTGATTTCAGGGTTTTTAAATTTTTCTTGGGCAACAATTATGCTACTCATCATTTCTCCCCCAAAACACTTCCAGGAGAAAGAGAATATAAAACGCAGGGGACATTTTCCCCCTAATTGTATCCTAGAAGCCACCAGGGAAAAAGATGCACTAAGATGCTAAAACCTACTGAATTGTAAGGGCTGTTGTGGATCTGACCAGGGAGGCCACAAACTGTACATATCATCAGACTAAAAGCTTCTCATTGCAGAAAGGCTGTTGTGGGTGTGATTTGCACAAGGGAATAGGACACACATCTCTCCCTTCCCTAAGTTGCTTGCTGAGAGCCGAGGGGAAATGCCCCTGGAGACTCCTGATCTATCTGATGAGCTGAGTTCAGATAGAAAGGCAGAGCTTATGAATATGATGCTCAGACATTAACATTTATTTTCAAGCAAGCCAGGATTTACACCGGTAACTCAAAGTTCTTGTTGAAGTCTGGTCTGGCTAGGACAGGATACTTTGTAAGTGCTTCCTTGCCCCTCTGGCAAGCTTCTACCCAAACCACCTTGTCAAACTGACAAAACTCTAGGTGTCACAGTGCTCCCAAAGTTATACACTGGGTTTGTGTAAGCCTATTGGTCCCCAACTCTGCTGAAGAGGTATGCCCAGGTTATTAATTTGGCCATAAATCATGATTTACTACAGGCACTTCAATAAAGTAACAGAAAAACAAAAGTGTTTATTACAAGGAAGCACAACTGGTATAAACAAGAAAAATGATTCAAATACTTTGACAACAAAGCATGGTGTGACAGGCTGCCTGAAGCCTGCCACGGGAATACCAAGAGTGGAACAAAAAGGACAAACTCACTCCGAGAAGCAGGGGAAGCCACAGCAAGCCTGGATAAGAAAAGCGCTGCACTCTGAACAATCAGAGGAACCAGCTGGGGCCGTGGCAGATCAAAGGCTGCCGTGGCAAACCCAACCGCTGGGGTTCGAACCTGGGAAGAGGAAAATGGAGCGGCCAGGAAAGAAAGAAACCAAGCCAGAGAGCAAAAGAAGGGATAGCTGGGTCAGCCAGGCAACAAATAGGAGGCTTCCACGGCAGACCCAGTGGGGAAAAGGAGGATTTAAGGGATGCCGAGGAGGCGTCCAGGGGTTGGAGGAAGTGAAGGAGCAGCGAAGGGAAGAAGAGGAGATCAGAGACAAGACGAAAGGAGAGGACCAACCCCGAAGCCTGAGGGAGAGCTCCGGTCTCTCAGCCTACCTGATAAGGACCAGTGAAGGATCTAATCCAATGGAGAGAATCGACAGGAAGACAGAGGAGGCAGTCTGGCCGGTGAGTCCAGTACCAGGAGGTGAAGAGAACCACTCCGGGGACCTAGGGGAAGCAGAAGCCACAGGCGAACTCACTCCCCGAGAGAGGGGGGAGGAAGAGAGAATCAGTCCCAGTCCCAGAAGGGAAACGGGGGACCTGAAGTGAGAGAGAGCTGTCTTGGGACCCATGCAGGGAACAACGGGGCAAGCAGCCACTGAGCCAAAGACCCCAGTCGAGAATCCTTTGAGTGAAGGCAGGAATATTGGCCTCAGAGGCAAGTAACAATGCCCGAAACATCAGGTATGGTGAGGGCAGGGGACGGGGATGGTGGAGCCCTGCAAAGAGCTGCCAGCATCCTGAGCCTATAACCAATCTCTGTTGTCTCCCAAGAGTGTCTAGAGATATCTTCCATAACATCAAAGGCATGGCAGATGATCTTTCCAATGACGAGACATTATCACTTCATTCGGGAGGCAATGTGGCTCCAGGCGGCACGCCAACAACCTTTTACATACGGTAAAACCAAATTGACAAAATCCTTACCTTATGTGCAGACTACTACCTAGCCCTCATAACAATTCTTGTGTGAATCTCCCAGGGCCAGCCTCCCTTCTGTCACAGCTATCTCCCTCAACTGGGGACCTCCATTGCCCTCTCCTCGCTGGGAACCCCTGCTCTTAGTCCCTAATAGTCACTGCCTCTGTTATATTCCACACAGCTTCACCCCCAGCACACCTACCTTCAGGGGAGCCAGAGAATCCCGACCTGCTGTCCCCTGTCCCCAGGCCCTAGCCCTGCATTGTGTGGGGCAGGGGGACCCTAAGCAGCCCCGTGCAGGCTGGAACTCTGCCAGCATCCAAGGGAAAAGCCACACGTTTTTCCCCTTTAAAGGAGACTCCATTTTTTAAGTTTGTTGATCCATTTTTAAAGTTTATTTGCAACCCTTTCATATATTCTTGCAACTCACAGGTTGAGAAACGCTGCTCTAGAGTGTTTTTCTCTGTGGATTTGTGACGGGCTTTTGGGACTTGGACATGTAGGGGGACCCATTCAGGATTATGAAAAAAGAACATTATCTGGATGTTCTTGCTTGAGCTATCAGTAACATAGCCAGCAGTGGGGAGGCTCAGACTGCATTCTCAATGTTCCACTGAGATGAATAGAGCAGTTGACGGACACCTTAGAGTTATTGTTTCAAGTTGCCTGCCGACACAGGCAAACAGCATCACATGAATTTAGTGAGGCCTAGTTTTTGCTACAAAGTTTTTAACTTCAGTTCTGCTGGCAAAGCTTTGTGTGTATTCAGCCTCAAAGCCCCTCTGCAGTAGGCATCCGCCACCACTCAGCAGCCTTTGTCAATAGTCCCAAACTTTCATCTGACTGCTGTGATCAACTTAGCAACTTTATGCTTTCCAAAGATGCCAAAATCATACAGGTGTGTATATGTGCTGGTTGCTGTCTGCTCCTAGCAGGTGTGGGGTAGGCATCGGCATGGCTTCAGCTAGCTTCCTCAGCATCCTTTCCAAGCCAGATCTAGAATGTGGGGGGATGTGGGCACAATAGAAGGGAGCAACAGGCTACAGTCGGACCTTGACAGGTTACAAGGATGGGCGGAGGAGAACAGGATGGGGTTCAACACAGACAAGTGCAAGGTGATGCACCTGGGGAGGAACAACCGGCACCATACCTACAGGCTGGGGAACTCCCCTCTAGTCAGCACGGAGGTGGAAAAGGATCTTGGAGTCATTATTGACTCCAAGATGAACATGGCTCGGCAGTGTGGGGAGGCGGCTAGGAAAGCCAACTGTACCTTGTCGTGCATTCACAGACGCATTTCAAGCAGGACCAAGGAGGTGATCCTCCCCCTCTATGCGGCACTGGTCAGGCCGCAGCTGGAGTACTGCGTCCAGTTCTGGGAGCCGCACTTTAAGAGGGATGTGGACAGCATCGAGAGGGTCCAGAGGAGGGCCACTCGCATGATCAAGGGACAGCAGGGAAGGTC
>NW_005843047.1:214224-217438 GCF_000455745.1 Alligator sinensis
GGTCCCTTCCAACCCTAGAAACTATGAAACTATGAAACTAAGAATCAACCTTTTTTTTACAAAAATTAAAACTTACATTCTCAAACAATGTGGCAGCACAAGGGCTACTTAATGGGTCAATTCTAGGACCCTTGCAATATAAATCCCTAGGACACTTGCAATATAAATCCCTATAATTTATAGGGAATTGGTTGCAAAAAGTAGTCTATTCCTGGGGTATTAAGCTGCACAGCAGAACTTTGCTATTTTGTCTCCAGCAGATGGGAATAAAGAGTTAATAATAATGCTGTTAATGAGCTACAGCTCATTGTGAAGTACAAATTGATGCGTGGGGGGGGGGGGTTCGTTTTTTTCCGTTGTGCTATTCAGAGTCAATCAACATCACCTTCCAGCCATTCTCCTATTCCTAAAGAAACTTCCAGGAGGCAAAACATAGGCACCCTTTTCAGTCTATGTAAAGACTTAGGGAATATGAGATGAAAAAGATGCAAGTTGGCTGAACCCACTGCCCTCCACATGCTCATTTTAAAGGTTGCTACTTCAACAGAGGAGCAACAATTACCACAGGCAACAGCACGAGACAGAGCTCCTCAGTGTGCAGAGCTCTCATAGACGAGGCCAGTGTATTGAGATTTCTTCCCTACTCGTGTTGAATCCATTATGGCAAAGTATAAGTAGACACATACTGTTCCAGGCGTTCTCTGTGATACTGATCTTTTCAGTCCAAGTTCCAGTCTCTAACTTGTGAATTCTGGTTCATCACCCAGACTGCAAGCAATAAAGTGGGAACTTTCTAGTGGTGAGATACACAGGAACTGTCCATCTTCTGAGCAGACAGGGGCCTCAAGCTGCACTGGGCATGGGCCCTGGGCTGCATACTGCACAGGTTCCCTAAGACTTCCACTGCATAACCTTCCCTCATCCTGCTGTCTCCGCTGCGTGAGCAATACAAGCCCCTGTCATTGTCCCTGCTGTGCAGCCAGCAGGCTGACTGGGTGCCCCCCTGCTATGCTGACCTATAGCAGAGACCCCAGCCACCATAGCAGCAGGAGCAGTGGTGGGAGTGGCAGCCAAGCAAGAGCCTGAAGACCGCATGTCAACACCTCACAGGCCAGACATAGCTTGCAAGCCACCAGTTCCAGAGCCCTGAGAGAGAGGAGTCCAGAGTAAAGCAATTTAAGGTATGGTTAATGAGCAAAAGCCAAAGTGTTAAAAGGGGGCAGGGGCTCTGGAGCATAACTAGAGTGAGGACCCAGCCCTGGGCACTGATTTGGAGGGGGGTGCCAGCAGTATTCCACAGAGTTCCACATCTCTGCTTTCAGGTGCTTGACAGCATCTCTGCCCAGTGTGCTGAACTTACTATTTATGCCTCTGCATGGACTCATCAAGCATCACCTACGCTGTGGTGAACTGTTCATGTACTTGTACTTATCTTGCAGTAAGCAGAAGTTAAACTATGGGAGCATAGCCTTGTTTCCCTAAGGGCTAACCTACCCCAGCTTAATTTTTACTTCCCACAAAGTCACTGTAGGCACATGGACAGTTACCACAGAGGAGATATGTGGTAAGTCTCTACCACCTCTTAACTCAGTGCAAGTTGTTCATTTGTCACTACCACTAGTACTTCAATTCTAGCATAACACTGTACCACATGGGAAATGAAAACCTTATCTAGAGAAACTTCAAGATTTATACACATTATCCACATACACAAAACCTCTGGTAAAAGGATGTTATTAAGACTGCAAAGTCAAGCACTCAACACTTAGAAAGTACAAGTTCTAAAGTTGTTTGTGAAACATTAATTTTCCCCCTTGCCTGTATGTGCTTGACTCCTGCCCTGTTGAGTGCATAGGATAGATGCTGCTTACTTAATAAGCAGTTGGGCAGTATTTTGTTTTCTTCTTTTGTGTGATCTGGGCTTTATTTTTTACATATAGTTGAAGTCCTGTTATGCATGCAGCATTATTAATTTCCTCATGGGCTCTCTGGGAATTTATCATGGCAGCACTGAAATGCTTCACAAAAAAAGGAAAGAAAAAAAAAAAAGTCGATGCTCATAATCCATGGGGGATAAGGGAGTGTAATTATCCCCATTTTACAGATGGCAAAGCAAGGTCCAGAACCCTTTTGGGTAAAAGTATGCCCTAATTTTGGATGTCATTTTGGATGTAATTTTGATATAAGACAATTAGGACCTGATTTTTCCCCCCATAGAGCTTAGCATTTTATACCATCCAGACTGTGAGACATGCTGTGAGCTGGATGCAGCATAGAACATGGAGAGGCAGCAGCAGGAACAATATAGATAGTGATACAGATAGCAAGACTAGTAGTACAGATGGTGATGGGGACAGTGGGACTGGCAGCATGGGTGATGACACTGATGGCATGGCTGGTAGCAGGACATGGGGGGGACAGTGGTGGTGGGGCAAGTGCAATGGGCCCCATGGCTGCACAGTAAGCAGGACTGTTGGCACAGCCCTCACTTACCCTCCTGCTCCCTAATATGCACTGAGGCTCAGGGGCCTCAGAGTCTGCTGCAGGTCATACCTCCATAACCCACCCCCGCAACTTCCAGTAGCCTGCCAGTACCCCTGTGGGCCTGATAAAATGGCTCCATGAGCCATATGTTTGTCAACTCTAACCTCATCCATTCCTTATATGCTTCCAACTAATGCAACAAATGAGGCAGCTTACTGCTCTGCACAACACTGATTTGTCCCCAGATCACTGCTGCCCGTGTCTGGAATAACTGTGGCAAACATAATATGATAGTGTAATTAAAAACTGTATCATTATAGTTATGCATGAGGGCACCAAGGTTACACAGGCAAGCTTAAAATCTAACATTTCCTAATCATTCAGCACTTGATCTTGCCATCTTTAGAATAATCTTTGAACATGGAAATTGCACACACACTTTGGTTTAAAAAATGTAAACTGAAAAACCAGAAATTCCATTGCATGATGCTCTCTGGAAAACTGCATAGATTATCAACAGACTTGGAAACTTTAGATCCAAGGTATAGACCTCTGCTGCTTGAGTTAATGTAGTAACTGTGAATGATAGTCATAGAATCAAAGAAGTAGGGTCAGAAGGGACCTTGTAGATCTACAAGTCCGACCCCCTGATGGGCAGGAGGAAAACTGGGCTCAAATGACCCCAGCCAGGTAGGCATCGAGCCGCTTCTTAAAGACCCCCAGGGTAGGA
>NW_005843047.1:218184-218822 GCF_000455745.1 Alligator sinensis
GCCTAGTTTTTTAATGAGGATGGGGTGGGAGACAGTGCCAAAGGCCTTGTTGAAGTCCAGAAAGACCACATCCATGGCTACAGCTGCATCCAATGCTTTTGTGACCTGATCGTAAAAGGCAATCAGATTGGTTTGACATGACCTGCCCCTAATGAAACCGTGCTGGTTGCCCTTGAGCATCATCCCCGATGCTGGCCCATCACAGATGTGCTCCTTGATGATCTTCTCAAAGAGTTTCCCCAGGATTGAGGTAAGACTGATGGGCCTATAGTTGCCCGGGTCCTCCCTCCTCCCTTTTTTAAAGATGGGGACCACATTGGCTATCTTCCAATCATCTGGCACCTGGCCCGAGCACCATGAGCGCTTGTAAAGCCATGCCAAGTGCCCAGCAGTAACCCTTGCTAGCTCCCCCCACACCCTGGGGTGGAGAGCATCTGGACCTGCTGACTTGAACACGTCTAGCCCTTCCAGAAGCACTCTAACCCGGTCCTCCTCAACCTTAGGGCTGGAGGCGTTCCCCTCGAGTTCCTCTTGAATCACAGTGTGGGGGTCCCGGTCCCTGCACAAGAAAATAGAGGTGAAGAATTTGTTAAAGAGGTCTGCCTTCTCCTCTGGCGCAACCACCAGATTGCCCAGCG
>NW_005843047.1:219627-226798 GCF_000455745.1 Alligator sinensis
AACTACATCCCTTGCCTTAAGTGCCTCTGCAAGCTGGCCTGAAAATTCCCAGTCCAGCTCCTCCCCTTGGCTGGGGGGGGTCTATAGTAGACCCCCACCGTTAAATCCCTCTCCCCACAACCCCCTTGTATCTTGACTCAGAGCACTTCAGCTTGCCCCTCCTCCGACCCCATTTTGCTGGCAGATGTGTATTGCTCTTTGACATAGAGCGCCACACCCCCTCCCTTCCTTCCTTTTCTATCCCACCTGTAGAGCCTATAGCCCCTAATGCTAACTGCCCAGTCGTGGGATGAATCCCACCATGTTTCTGTAAGCCCTACTATGTCTGGGTTTGAACTGGCTATTCTGAGGGCAAGTTCCTCCTGTTTGTTCCCCATACTACGAGTATTGGTATACAGGCATTTAAGGCCTTGCATAGCTGCGCATGCCACCCCCGATTAGGAAGACTATCTGGACCCCTGTTTCTTACCTGGGCACTCCTTGCATGTGTCACCTGTCTTGCTCGGGTGGTGTCTCCACGTCTTCCTGCGGCTCCCTCCTTCGGCGAGGCTAGTTTAAAGCTCACCATACGAGATCAGCCAACCTGGAAGAGAAGACATGCTTGCCTTTAGGAGAGAGGTGAAGCCCATCCCTCCCTAGCAAGTCCCCTGCCCGAAAGCATGGTTCATTATCTAGGAACCCAAGACCCACCTGGCGGTACCAACTCCATAAGCGCCGGTTGACCTCACCAATGCAGGCCTCGTGTTGCCGTCCCTGCCTACTCACCGGGGACAGGGACCTATAGTAGTTTTTAACCTATGTGGGATGAATAGAAGAGAAGGATACCCTGCTTAGGGTATCACATCTTAGGAATGCTTAGTGTCAGAATGGCGTACATTCTCAGTTCAAGTGGGAAATATGTTCTAGGGAACCTGGACTTCTCTGCCTTTTCTGCTAATTATAACATATTCTTCCCCTTTACCAGTTCTGCTGCTATTTTGTGCAAGTCTCTTTGCTTAGGACCTTCTCTTTCCCCTTTCAGACTCTGTGTCCCAGTCTCACCTCCATGCCAGTCTCGTTCCAGCTCTCCAGCTAATCGTCCTCGGTCTCCTTGCTCAGAGAACCCCAATTCCCATTCCTTACTGCTCCTCATTCAGAGTCTCTCTCCCTAGTATGGTGATTTAAGACTAGGACATCACTTGCATTCCTTGCCCTCTCTGAGTCCCAGTCTCAATAACCCACACTAGGCTCATTGATCTAGTATCTACCCAGCCAGTCTCAGTCTCCCCCTTCATGTCATCCTCTCATCAGATCTATCTTCCCTCTCTCTCTTCCTTGTGCTCCATGGTTTTCAATCTCCTTGCCCAGCAGAGTCCAGCCTTCTTATCCAATCCTCATGCCTCCCCCCCAGCTACTGTCTCCCAGGCTCCTCATGTTTCCTTCATATCCAGTAAGTCCTAATTTTCCTTTTTACCTCCAACTCTAGCCTAGGTATCCTTCCTGCTCAAGGCTTTGCCCCAATCTAATCTGCCTCCATCTGCAGGTCTGGCTGTTGGCCCCTCTGGAATTAAGTAATTTCCTCTTTCACACTTCTTAGGCCCTGAAGATGATTGCCGAAGGCCCAGAAGAGAGAGCCTCACTGCTCTCATTTCAAATACCCGGTCCTGGCACAGTTCATTCAACATAAACTGCTTCCCTGGGCTGCAGCATACTCTGGTGAGGCCAGAACCTTTGGAAAAGTTAGCTGCCAAAATCTAAGTCTCTATTGAGCATGTGTAAACTACTATTTCAAAGGCTTTCAAAGGTTTTTGTCAGATTTGAGCGGGCATTCACTGGAACAGCAAGAGCACATACCTGACACAAAACGCCATCGCCTCCTGCCTCACACCAAATTTCAAAAGCCTGGGGACATCCTAGCATCTCAAAGAAAAGGTCAGAAGGTTTTTTTAAAACCTAGTAAAAGCGCATATATTTCCACAGGCTTTTCTCAGAAATGACTGAACTGTTTTCTCTGAACTTTCCCAGGTCAGACACTTGGCAAAATTTTAGCTCAAATAGTCTGTCAAAAAAAAGTAAAACATATAGTAAATAGATGCATTAAAAAGCTGTAGTAAAATAGGGTGTCAGGCAATCTTATTGTCATGACCCAAAAGGCATGATTGTGTGTGTGCTTCGGCACCAGAATTATCCCCGCTAAGTTGCAGAGCATTGCACGGGGGTGTTTCCTGTAGCAAGAGGAAACCCCAGTGCAGGGACGAGTTTCCCGCCTTTTCTGCAACTTCTTTTGCAGGGTGCATTGCTCATGTTGCAAGAGGAATGCATGGTGCAAAAGAGTTCCCGCCACCGGTATGCAAATTCGTTTCCCATGATTAGCTAGTGTTAAATTATTCACACATGGCGGCTAGCGATTGGCCTGTTAGCCGTATAAAAGGCTTGAGCAGTTTCCGCCCAAGCCGAAGAGGACTCCACATCCATCTCGTGGGGACTCTGGGTACACGGCAGGGTAATAGAAACCCTGTGTGAGATCCAGAGGAGTGTGGCGGCCTGATCCACCGCCCACCTCTTCCCGTCTTTGAACGCGACTTTTATAAGACGTATTTATGATTTCTATTTTGGTGGCTTGTTCACCCAGAGCATCCGGCGCTCTGCACCGTGGAGCCTAGCAACCTCCATGAGACCGTCTGTGTTGTCTGTCTGTAACTGCAACTCAAGCAAGCTTTCCAGCCTACACCACTGCCATCTCGGTGTAAGTAAACAATCTTTAAAACTACCGATACGCGTCTGTGCCTAATTCCAGCTCGACGGCCTTCCCTCTCTGACCCGGCGTGCCCGGGCTGCTGGCCACAGCCCGCGTGCAGCGCAGAAAAGGGCTCGGGTCACTCCTGGCCCGCACACTTATTAGTAGGCAGGGCTACTAGAGGGCCTATTCTGTGAGTGTGTACGTAATGTGGTCCCACCAAAAAAAAAGCCATGCACACCTTAGAAATAAGATAACTAGAATTCATAACTCCTTGTTCCCTTGCTTTTTAGACCTTGTAATGGTGTGATAAGTCATTCAATGCCATCTACATCCTACTCATCAATTATTATCCTTGGCTACCCACTATCTACCACCTACATGGCTCATTTCCATATTCTAGTAACCTTATCTCAAGAATTGAGTTCTGTTTTCTTCTGAGAATTATCTAGATGTTTAGTAAGTGTGTATTGATGTTAGTCACATGCTAGCTATCAGTGTTATGCTGAAGGGTGCATGGCTCCCAGGAAGCATCTCTTTAACCTACTGGCAGTCATAGTCCTTGTTAAAGCTGGTGGATATGACATCTGCCTTGTATTTGGCTAAATGTGGCAGCAATTAAATGCCACTTTATTGAGTGATAGCTGGAGGCAGGGTAGAGATGCATCTTATAGACTAACTGAATCAGAGATGCATAAGCTTCCATGAGCAAGAGCTTACTTCATCAGATGGTTCATCACTTAACATCTGATGAAGTGAGCTCTTGCTTGTGAAAGCTTATGCATCTCTGTTTCAGTTAGTTTGTAAGGTTCATCTCTACCCTGCCTTCTGTTTGACTACCTCTCTTTGTTTAGTGATAGCTGAAACAGTAGAAGCTGCTGCTCAAATCATGGAACATCCTGGCAAAACTGGGTAAGAGGTGAGCCATGTGGTCAACAGGGTTTACCTCACGGGTCTGAGTAGAAATGTAGGGGTTTGAGTACTGTTTGGATCAGTTCATGTCTACAAGTTAGAAGCAACGAGGGAAGGCAGCAGAACAAACAAGGAGACAGCAAGAGAAACACAAGTAACTTGCTCATGAAAGCCAAGATAACGTTATAAGAAGGCGTGCTGGAAGAAGTCTTGTAATTGTGGTAAAGAATCTGCCTCCTTTTTGTTCAACTCCTACTATATTCAGAGAAACATGTGCATGTTTATTGTAAATTAAGCTGGATTGTATCAAAGCATTTCCTTACTATCATCAACGTCTTTTCCTAATGGGGCCATCCCTGAATTCTGGCAAACTACTAGGGTCAAAAAAGATAAGGGCTTTCCAGTAGAACCCTCTGAAGAGCTGCAATGTTTTCCTTCGTGCACGTCTTCCCTTTTATGGAACAGGCTACCCAGAGAGGTTGTTAAATTTCCATCCTTACAGGTATTTAAGACCTGCCTACACACAGCCTTCGCTGGGATGATATAGTTGGGGATGGTCCTCCTTTGAGCAGGGGTTGGACTAGATAACCTCCTGAGGCACCTTCCAACCCTAATTTTGTATGATTCTATAATACATGCCCTTCCACCTGTTAGTCTGAATTGTTCTTGTCCCTTCTATCACTGTTTCCTGTCTTGCCCTCATCTTTCCTACTATATTCCACTTTTACATGATGCTCTATAGCTAGACTTCTCTTTACATATCAGTCGCCCCTCTAAATATGCATCAGAAGGACAATGTAGAATAAGGTGTACAAATCCTGGTTGTAGAATCATTAAATGTATGCTTGAGAGCATATTTGAGAGCATGTATTTTTTACTAATCTGTTTAAACAGACACATTCTTTCTATAAATCCCAAACCCAGAGAACATGTTTTCCATTTCTTCATATTTAACCATTACATTCTTTAGTGCAGGTTCATTGAAGCCAAGATCCTCCCATAATTTTCCATTATTTCAAGTTAAACAACTGTTTCTAGCAATAAGTAAATTTGGGACAGCATTTGTTTCTCAATGCAGCTTCTGTCTACTGTAGCCTTCCATTGTGCTTTTGAAGAGATAGACTGGACTATTGCAAGTAACTAGTAGGCAGTATGGCTGATGGTTGAACCCATAAATGGATTTTGTTAAGACACTACTAGAGTTTATTTGCAGGTAACACTAGAAATGGAGGCAACCACAAAAAATGTACTGGCCACATTATCTTAACTAATGGCTGCCTTTGAAGAACTACTGCTGTATTTACTGTATGAAGAGTAGTACTCTCTGTATTTAAAATCTGACATGATGTAGTCTATGGTCCACAGAATATTGGCCAGTGATCCCAATCATATGCTAAACGTTAGACAACTAAAAATATGTAGAACTATAGTCTCCTATACTGTTTGGAGAATAAGGAGCTATTATTCTGTCTACAGGGCTAGTCTTCCTAACTGTAAATGAAAACTATAAGGCAGGGGGTGGCAAGCTATGGCCTGCAGAGCCATGTTACCCAGCCCACAGAACTGGAGGGATTTGGTGGAATATTGGTGGTGAGGGACTTTGGTGGCATTTCTGAAGCAGGGGTTTTACCCTCCAAGTGGATGGATGGAAGGAATATGTAGCAGCAGGATAGTAGGGCAAGCAGTTGTTCCAGGTGCAGCAATGTGGGCCGAGTTGGGAGTGGTCCGTGCTCAGAGTTAAGCTCCATTAAAGCGACTCCCCACTGCAAAATATTGTCTACCCGTGCTCTAAGTGTTTTACATATGTAAAATAGGTGCCTAAAATCTGTCCGATTTAGGCACAATTCTAGCTAACTATGCTGACTATCTGACTATTATGTAAGGAACAGAATCAGTCCACTGAGCTGAATATTTGATCTCTACAAACCTAGCCATAAGTGTTAGATAGGATTGATGCCGAGATTTAGAAAAAAATGAGTTTTCGCTCAACTGAAATTGGCAGGTACTTGATGATGCACATTTACAGATATCTGCTCACCAACTAGGTGTATTACTTCTAGTTTCCTGCCAAAATTCTAATTGTGTAATCACACAGTCTCCCCAGCTTCGCACTCTGGTTTAGGTCTATTCTGATGTTTTTCAGTCTCTGTCCTAAAAGAACCCTGAGCTCCGATTGGAGCTATTATAAGAGGGGCTTTCCAGTGACCCCCCCTCCCCCCCCCCAAGGAACAGGAATGAGCTGGAGGGAGCCACATTCTTCTTTGACAGGATTAAGTTGGGGGCCTTAAAAGGAAGAGAGAATTGAATTCCTGCCCCCTCAGAGAAACTTTTAATTAATATCAAAACATTTTCAAATTTCCAATTATAAGAACTAACTAATATGCAGTGACATAGTCAAAGGCATTTGATCTTGCAAGGTACTTAAGATCAGTATAATTAAAGGGGATAGCAACATCAAGACCATTTTTGACCTTGTGCTGAATTCACAAAAAGAGCTGTAGTATTTGTCCAAGAAGTCATGCATTAGTGGAGAGGTGTATGTGACGTGTCACGGCGGGGTCCTACAGGAGGGCCGTGATCTCCTTAAGGCCCCCTCTCCGTGTCAAGTTGGCCCAAGGGCACCCTCTATTTCTCGCCCGCCACGTCTTTGATGGTTTGAATTGGTTGGGAGGCTGCCTTACATCCTCTCAGACACGTCTCTATGTTGACTCGTACCCTGTGGTTTCCTGGACTCCTCGTGGGTCTTGTCTTACAAATGGGTGCTTCGGGGCACCCTAGCCTTATAGGCTATGCGTGGCTCCAACCACCCCTGATACCACGCCCCAAGCCTCACAGATGGCATAGACGTTGGACTGTCACTCTTGCTCTGCATACACTGCCACCCCCTCCTGGGGCTCTCCTCGCCCTCTCTCAGGGCCTTCTCTGCGCCGTCGCCCTCTCTCGGGGCCTCAACATGCCCGTACTGGGGCTTCTCTATAGTGCACCTTCCTAGGGCTCGCCACTCCCACGCTAGGGCTTCTTAAAATGCTGCTCCCTGTCTGGGGCTCGCCGTGCCCAACTCGGGCTTCTTAAAATGCTGCCCCCTGTCTGGGGCTCTCCGCACCCACACTTGGGCTTCTCAAAGTTGCGCTCCCCTCTCTGGGGCTTCTCAAAAGTGCGCGCCCCTCTCTGGGACTCGCTGCCTACACCTGGGCTTCTAAAATGTGCTGCCCCCCTTCTCTGGGGCTTGCTACACCTGCACTGGGGCTTCTCAATAGTGCCCCACCTGGGGCTTGCTACGCCCGCACTGGGGCTTCTCAAAATGCCCCCTCTCTGGGGCTGGGGTCCAAGCACCCCGTAAGCTGCGCCCTTACTGGCGCTGGGGTCCTCACACTGCTGTGAGGCCCCTTTGAGGATACTGCACCCTCACTGGCGCTGGGGTCCTCACACTCCGTTGTGAGTCCCCGATGAGGATACTGCGACCTCAGTGGCGCTGGGTCCCCACATCGCTGTAGGTTCCCCCTGAGAACGCTGCGCCCGCACTGGCGCTGGGGCCCCCACACC
>NW_005843047.1:226994-230956 GCF_000455745.1 Alligator sinensis
TTGATCTCTTGCCCCGGCCCCTGCCCCTGCCCCTGCCCCTCT
Organism: Alligator sinensis; assembly: GCF_000455745.1. Taxonomy (NCBI): domain Eukaryota; kingdom Metazoa; phylum Chordata; order Crocodylia; family Alligatoridae; genus Alligator; species Alligator sinensis. Next base: position 227,037 of record NW_005843047.1, read on the forward strand.
GGCTGCTGGCAGGGAACTGCTAGCCTGGCTTCAGCCTTGGGCTTTATAAGAGCCAGGCTCTGCCTCCTACAGGCAGCTGACCGCTGGCAGGTGTGGGTCATTTGCTTCCTCCAGTTGCCCTGGCAACCTGCAGGTGGGCTCTTATTCCTTGCTAGGGCTTTTTTCCCCAGCAGTTTCCCCTCTCTAGGAGCAGGGCACCTCAGTGCTCTGCGACAGACTTATGCAGATAACAATCTATTTATTTTTTCTGCATGGTGTGCCAGTTAACCTCAACCCCCACTCAAACAAAACTTTGGAACCTAATCGTTTTCTTTAGCAAGCAATGATGCACCTTGTTAAGAAAGAACGTATAAAGGTTTTCCTGCAATAGTGTTCAGATCTCCTTGATCATGTGCTGTGACTCCCAAGTCATTTATGAGAAATGTTGACATTTAATTCACAGCCTGTCTTCCTCTGTTTATGCAATGCTGATTACAAACCCATTGCTTAATAAATAATAACTGCCCTACCATGAACTATTTCCTATTCATTAGCTCAGGGACAAAAATAATCTATCCTATCCTGTTCCTTATTATGTACTGTTCCTCTTAATTGCTTCTATGCAAACCTGAAAATCCTGCCATTAGTGTTAACATCTTGGTCTTTAAATCAATGGAAATATCAGATGGACTCATTCTGACCTTTTGGTCCCCTTCAATTATCATCTTATCAGAAAGGCAAACCCTGAAGTCCTCAGTTCCTACTCAAGCAAAAAATCTGTTGATGTCTTGGAAGTTTTTTGTCTCAGTATAATTGTATCTGGATGCTAAACTGTCGTCAACAGAAAAGACTAATCTAATAGAGGCCCCTGTCAGTATACATTAACATTTTGTGGAAATAGATGGGACAAAAATCTCTCTTGTTCGCTCCAAAATCCTAAAGCTAACTCAGTGTATAATAGTATATCAAAATGGGCTGAATATAGTTGTGACTGGACTAATGTAGGCCTCCGTTTTTTTAGACCAACCTGAAAATACTTCAGCAAGCTAGGATCATGGAATCTCTCAGGCTTGGTATGGACTGCGTTTGTTGCGGTGCAAATCCATAAGGCAACATGGTTCAAAAAATTCTAGTGTAATTCAAGACAAATACTTAAAAGATATGGGTTAAAAGAAGTGAGAGGAAAGAATGAAGGTGACAAGAAAATGAATGATCCACCGCCTAGATGAGCCGGTATTGTGCCACAGGGAAAGTAGAGAGCAATGCCTATACCTGCATTTTAATAATTCAATACAAAATTAATACATTTAAATCAAGTATACCAGCCTTGCAATATCTCTCACACTAAAGGGCAAACAGAACAAAGGTTGAGAGCTCAGTTATCTATGGCTAGCAACAGCTACACCGCTACCAGGTCTTTCTACCACCTTCCACCTCTGCTAAGTTTGGACCTCAAACAACCAGTCACTATCTCACCCATAGTCACAGAATTGCCACCTCTCACAAATTTATTGCAAGTCTTCAGCCCCAGCTTAGTGTTGTGGCCATTTGTACTCTAACATGGATATTTATATGATACTGGGTTTTTATTCTGTAGAGCTTTCTAGTCCTCACAGATGTGGAGAGAATCTTGCAAATGTGAACTTAATGACTTAAACAATGGAAAGCAAATAAAATCTGTCACTAAAAAATGTATGATTTTGGGAGGGATGGCCACAGACCTGGGACTGCCAAAACAGCAATTTTCTGGCTACACAGAAAAACCAGCACATGGTCTCCATTAGCTCCTTTCCCTTTCCTTAGTCTTCCTTCCTTCCCCCTGCCAGCCCCACAGCTGCTCTTTTCTCTGTGAGTGCCCCTGGTTCTCTCCTTCCTCTGCCTACCTCCCTAATGTTGGGGTGAGTCTGAAACAAGAGATGGCAAGAGCAGCAGTTACCATCACGGGAAATAAAGCTTGGGAGGTTGAGGCAGATGAGCTGAACAAAGTGGTGAAGAGAAGGGAGCAAGAAAGGGGTTGGCGTAGGTTGGCAAAAAGAGAGAAAACTGAGGCAGACCCTCATCAACAGCTTGGTAAATTATTCCTTCAGAGTACTGGAGTTATAGATACAATAGCAGGTTTCCATATGACTTTTCCTTGGCTGTGCTGTATAAGTCTTGACATCAGTTGGATCAGCTTTGTCTTAACTTGACCAATTCTTTTCTTGCAAAGCCTTCTAAAGCCACTTTCTTTTTTGCACTGCTGAGACTGGTGGTATCAAAGATCAACTTTTGAAGTGAGTATTAGTTTAGGAAGGGGGACAATGATGGGTTGTTCATAACCATGAATGAACTATTTTATGAAAAAGAAATGTATAATTCCTGGAGTGAATGTTGAACTTGTTCCAGCTGCCAATCTGCAAGAAATGTGCCTGAGGGAAGGGTCTCACCTCTACACTTAGGAGAGCAAAGATCTCAATTATGAGAGGCTTGCTCAAAGGAAATGTTCTGAAGTGTCATCTGTAATGCATAGCTTCTGCTGTATGCAGATTAGAAGTGCATCCATTCAGCGAATCATTTGACAGTGACTTCACTGAGGAGAAACTAGAAAGTGAATCAAGATATAATGTTTCAGCTTAGCTTGCATTAGGCAAGAAAAAGTGAAAGAGTTAACTTGTGTTAGTGGTTATGGATTTTCTCTAAGCTAACCAGATCAGAATTCTTTTGCTGTTTTAGCTTGTTGAGGGGGTGAAGGAGTGAAGTATTTACTGTCTGTGTCCAGCCTCTAAAACAATCTTTGCTTCACTAATAAATGGACTTTTCAAGCCTCCTGGAGCAGTTGAAATAGAAGTCTTTTGTTATAATAATTTCTGGAAGCAGCATAATGATCAAGAGAATGCTTGTTTCTACAATTCTTACCTTGTATTTTTGTGAGGCTTATACCTAGACCTTTCTCATCTAGTCTGATGCCTTGTTTTTGGAGAGAGAGGAGATTCTTTCTTTAACAGAAAAGGGTTCCCCCCATTGATCTACCATGTAAGTATATTCTTGGCATATTTTCAAAAGCTAAGGGATAAGCTCACAATATGAGATGTGTAGATTTAGCTACTCACTTATCAACATGATGGGGGTGTTATGACTAAGCTGCTATTTTCCACTTTAAAATGCTATCCTTGGGTGTGCAAGTTTCTCTCTAATTTCTATTTATCCCTATCAGATTGAAATGGGTTGGCAAAATAATACTCTGATCCTGCAAAGTGAATCACATGATAAGATCCCACAGGGACTTTACCCTTGTGACCGACCATCTGCAGGATCTAAGGTCAGGATGGTGATTGTGGTGCCCTAGTCCATGTAGAAGTTCATGTGAGGAGGACTTTTCTATACATGAAGCTAAGTTGGACAGGGGAACCATTTTCAGCCCCATACCAGACAATCAAACACTGCTAGTAATTATACTACAGAGTACAAAAATTCACTGACTGTCAAACTTCTAATCACATCCTGGTATATTTGTAACTTTCTCCACTCAACATTTCACAAAATACTAAATGAACTATCTGACAACTTCTAGCACCTGCCACTGGAGTGGAAGGTGGCTTTTTAACAGAACCTGGCAGTGCTGCACAACATTTCAATGGGAATCCTATAGCTACCTGAAACATTTCCATTGTGCTCCTCACCATAATATTCAAACAATCAAAGAGAAATAGATGCAAACCCTGAACTCAGGTGATGGGCTCCAACTGCATATGGAGTTCTTCAGTAATGTCAGAGAAGCAGAGGTTGGTGGAGGAGTGGACGGTGAAGGAGATCAAAATGCTCTGCAGCTTCCAGAACAGTACGACTCCTGGGGCAGACAGCCTGCCCAAAGAGTTCTCTGTTGCGTTTTGGGACCAGGTGGGCCTGGACCTGCTGGATGTCTAAAGGGAGCGCTTGTGGGAGGGCCACCTGGGAGCAGGAAT
>NW_005843047.1:230987-253114 GCF_000455745.1 Alligator sinensis
ACCTCATAACCCTTCTGTACAAGAAAGGGGAGAGGTGAGACTTGAGGAACTGGCACCCAATTACACTCCTGAACTTTGATTAGAAACTAATGGCCAAAGTTTTGGCCAAGCGCTTTAAGCTTGTTATAGGTACAGTGATCCACGAGGACCAGGCATGCGCAGTGCCAGGGCGACAGATCCACGATGCCCTGATGCAGCTGTGTGAAATGCTCCAGTACCAGTGGGAGAGGGGACAGGATATTGCTGTGCTGAACTTCGGTTTGGAGAAGGCCTACGACTTTCCTACTTGAGACTGAAAATTATGTGAGCTCCCGCAAGCTTTGTCACCTGAATAAAGGCATTGTATACCGAAGTGAACAGCAGGGTTCTGGTGAACAGGTCCCTGACAGCCCCGATTGCAGTAGAATCAGGTGTCAGGCAGAGCTGCCCGCTCTCCCTGATCCTGTTTATTTGTGCAATGGAACCATTAGCACAATGAATCAGACAGGATCCCTAGACCAGGAAATCCCTGGGAGGAACAGGGAGGAGTCAAAAGTCCCCGTGTACATGGATGACCTGAACATCATGTGCAGGATCAAAGGGACAATGGAAAGAGCATTACAACACACCCAGGTATACAGAGCAGCAGCAGGGGCCGAGCTCAATGTGAGCAAAAGCACCTGCCTAGTACTGGATAAGCTCAAGGACCCATCACTCCTGGGCATTTCTGTCCCCCAGGAAGGGGTAAAGATCCTTGGGGTGGAGTTTGACCCAGGGCTGATAGGGAAGAGGGCATGGGAAAAGACAGGGAGCAAAGCCAAACAGAGACTAGGGCTATGGCAATCATGCTGCCTGTCAGTGGAGGGGCAGGTGGTGCTGATGAAGGCAGTGCTCCTGCTGATTCTGCTACACACCACTCTAGTCTTCCCCTCCTCCCCTCAGAACAAGTCATTCGCAGAATCCAGAGAGCCATATGTGTTTTCTTTAGGAATTCCACATGGGAGAAAGTGGCAAGGGCTAAGCTGTACAAAGCAAAACTGTTCAGAGGCAAAGGAATGCCAGATGTCCTCCTCTTCCTCTGGGCAAGTACAAGAGCCAGGTTTGCAAACTGGCAACAGGAGGGGGAGGTGCAGGGGAGAATCTAAAACAGCCAGCTTTGTTAAATATTTTGCAGGGCAGTTGCTGCAACAGTGGCAAGTACACAAAATGACTAACAGGAACCCATGGACCATGTTTTCCCCAAGGTTTTACAAGATCCTGAAGTGCTTTTCAGAGAAATGCAAGCTGCATGATGCTACCCTAGTGGCCCTCATAAACCACCACAAGATATGGGAGGTGGTAAGGGCAAGAGACACCATATCACCAGTAGACTTACTACCTGGTGACTGCTGCCACGCCATGTGGGAGCGAATCTGAACACTGGACACTTTCTGTGCGGGCATGAAGAAACAGCACAGGGCAGAGAGGTCCATCGAACTGTCTGAGGCCGACCTGCCTCTGGCAGGCAGAAACAATCAACCACTTCTTCTGGGACTGCCCATACTCCAGGGAGGAGTGGAAGAAAATCCATGCGCTCCTGGTTGTGACAGGTGTCAGAAACCTGACCAGGGCAATGGTTCTCTATGGGCACCTGACCAGACAACATGGGGCCCCAACAGCACGCTCCACTGTGGAAAACCAGGAACCTGCTCACAAACAGACACATGGACTCCACAGTCAAGGACTGTATTAAAATGGGACTAAGTGAAATGTACTGGTGCTACAGAAAGACAGAAGAGGACAACAGGAAAGAAATGGCAGATATCATCTAGTGGAGAGGGGTCTGGCATAGACTGAGTTTCCTCGCTGGACCACAACTTTTCATGCAGGATCCATCTCTAAGTCATACTTTGATTTCCAGATTTTTAGCTCTTCCCTCTCTCCTTCCTTCTTTTCCTTCTCATCATCTTTCTTTTTACACTCCCTCCCACCATTAGCAGGAAGTAGAGAAGTCAGAAAGGGGAGCAGTGACTCTTCCTTTAGATCCCACCCTAAAACCCATTGTTACCTACAGGAAGCTGCAACCTGATAACAGCTTACCAGAGGGCCAGGGGTGTAAATGTAAATGCCTGGGAAAAGTTTTTTTTCCCCTCTTCTTTATACCAGCCCTTCAAGTATTTGAAGACTGATATCATGTCCCCTCTCAAGCACCTTTTCTGCAAGTTGAACATGCCTCACTTCTCTTATGACTTGCCTTCCAAGTCCTTTATGAGTCACCTACCTCTGGACCCTCTCTAACTTTTCCATGTCCTTTTTTAAAATGAAGAGCCAAAAACAGTGCACAGTACTCTAGATGAGGCTTAGAAAGACCCTAAAGAGGCACTATCACCTCCAGAGTCTTCCACCTAATGCTTCTATTGATGCATTCCCAAAACTGCATTTGCCTTTTGTATGGCTGCATCACACTGCAGACTCCCATTGAATCTGTGGTCTACCAAGACTCCCAGATCCTTCTCTGTAGTGCTGCCATCCAGCCAGGTGTCATCTATTTTGTATTTGTATTTTTTATTATTCTTCCTCAGGTGCAGCACCTTGCATTTGTCAGTATTGAACTTCATCCTGTTAGCTCCAGCCGAGCTTTCCAAACTGCTGAGATCCTTTTGAATTGCACTCTCATTCTCCAACATGTTCACAGCCCCGCCCAGTTTCATGTTGTCTGCAAACTTGCTCAAGAAGCTCTCCATGCCAGCATCTAAATCATTAATAAACACATTGAACAGCACTGGGCCTAGGACCAACCCTTGTGGCACTCCACTTGAAACCTCCTGTCATTCTGACATGGATCCACTCATAATTACCCTTTGCTTGTGGTTTTTGAGCCAGTTATCTGTCCACCTTATAGTAGTTTTCTCTAGCTCACTGTGCCACCCTTAATTGGCGCTGTGGGTATTTTCCTGCTCTCTGGTTCAGGTCCCCAACTCACCTGCCACGGCTTGATGGAACTTGTAATGAAAAGGAGGGGTTCGGTGGTCTCATCCCTGGCCCGGAATGGGATTACTCACAGACTCATTGTGGTTGGTCCTGGGGCTCCGCCTTCCCTAAACTCTGTCCACTCACCAACTGTCAGCACTGTTGAGCCACTTCACCAGCTCCTGGTCCAGCTTTTTGTATCTCGCTGGTGAATCTCCAACTCTCTGGCTTCTGCTCAAAGTGCAGGCTTGCAACCACAGCCTGCCCTTCACTCCTGTTCCTTATCCTGGCTCTGCCCCAGTCCTGGGTCTGTGTCTGCAGGTCCCACCACTGGCATGGGGCTGAATATGCCTGGCCTGGGCTCCAGGGATGGTGGCCGACCCTGAGCCCCTTCCTGTGAAGCTTGGGGTAGAGACGCCTCGCCTGGCTCTCAACTGCTGCCGCTGCCCATTCTCAATGTTGTGTGGGGGTTTGGCTCAGTTGGGTTGCTCTTCAGTGAGCTCAGCATCTCTCTTGCCTTTCCCCCTGCACCCAGCTTCTGCCAGGGCTTTTAAATCTCCTGTGGTGGCAGTCACAGCTGCCGTCATCACCTGGCCACCACCCAGCTTGATTGACAGACGCTTGAAAAGCCAGCTCAACACAAGCTCATGCAGCACTCTCCTGTTCCTGTTCTGCCTCTCCAGTAAGTTTTCTGTGAGGTCGGGATCCCTGAGCCCTCCACTGTGAATATCGGGGTCTGTCCCGACATTCACAGTGTGAATGGCCCCTGTGGTGTGAATGGCCCCTGCCACCACACTCACATTCTCCAATTTTTTATGAGAAGGTTGAAAAGTCATGCAGGACCTTGTCAGATGCCTTTTCAAAAGCCACAGCATTCCCTTCATCCATCCAAAAAGTTACTTTGACAAAGAAGGAGATCAAATATGTTTGATAACATTTGTTTTTAGTAAATCTAGGCTGGCTGCTTGTGATCAGTCTTTCTTCCTTCAGATGCTTGCAAATAGACTTTCTTAGACTTGCAGTAACTTTCTAGGTAGTGAGATGAGGCCAACAGGTCTGTAGTTGCTTGGGTCCTCATTCTTGCCTTTCTTAAAGAGGGGTGCTACACTGGCCCTTTTCCAGTCCTCTGGTATCTTGCCCATCTCCCATGACTTCATGAATATCATTGCCAAGGGCTCAAAGGCTCCAAGGCTTCCCCTGCCACTTCCTTCAGTATGCTGGGATGAAGTTCATCAGGCCCTGCTGACTTGAATTCATTCAGACCCATCAAAAGCTTAAGACCAACTAGACAAAGCCTAGTTGGGGGTGGCCCTGCTTTGAGCAAGAGGGGTTGGACCTCCTGAGGTCCCTTCCAACCCTAATTTTCTATGATTCTGTGAATAGCAGTCTGAGTGTCACTTCTGTAATTACATTCCTCAGCTTTTCCTCTTCCTTATCCAAATGATCCTTTTAGGTGTCTGGCTGCAGCTTTATTTTTTTTTCTGAAGACTGAGGCCACATAGCTGTTGAGTAGCTCTACTTTTTTTGCATTGTCTGTTAAGAGTTACCCCTTGCTAGTTAACAGTGGATCCACGGCTTCCTTGATCCTTTATTTCTGGCCAATATACTTATAGCACCTCCCATGCAAAACACCCGCAACCAGGCCCTTGCACACACTGACACACACAGAGTCTTCTTCTCCCTGGCTTCCTCCCATGATAAACTCCCTAGGCAAACTCCTTCTGTGTTGCCTGCTTCCTCTGTTTGCTGGGGGCTGCCTTTTTATAAGGCTGCCTAGTCTAGCTCCATCCTCAGTTAGCTAAACCAGAACCACACAGAGCAAGTCCAGTCAATCAGTTACTCTAGGCTGGGAAAAAGAAAAGGAAAAAAAAAGCACACACACCACAGAAAGCAAACATACACACAGGGCACTAGGCAAACAGACACCAGTCAGACACCCAAAATCACTAGCTCCCAGAAAAGCCTCCTAAAGGCAGTCCCGCTATTGAGCTCCTTATCTCAGAGCCAGTACTCTCTGCTTACGGTGAAGTTCTTCATGTCAGATTTGAGCCTTCCACAGAAGCTGACAACAACTACTATTTTCATGTTGTACAGAAATCAAAACAGCTTTTTATGAAAATGGATTTCTGATCTTTAACCAGACCATTTAAAAACAAATAAACCCAGTTGAAATAATGACCATAAATATCTGCAACAAATATGCACTTAAACTTACAACCATATTCTGCACATCACCTACCCAAGTAAGAGAAATGGTTAATGGTGAAAAGTATAGGCAAACAAAAGATTCTAATGTAATAAATCTGTTGTCACCTTGAGACTTCAGAGTTGTCATTTGTTTGAATGACAGTAATGGCCAGAAATGAGAACCTTTGTTCTAAATTCTATTTCCCCTTTCTCTTAAGTTAAAAGACAGTCTCATCCAAACTCTACTTAAGATGTACTGTTTCAGTTGTATCCATCCTGTAGAGCACTGGTGCTCAACCATTTTGGCTGGTGGGCCAGATGGGCAGTACCCACCCAATCCATCCTCAAGCTGTATCTGGTGGGGTCCCATCCAGCTATGCAAAAGGGAAGCAGGGGCAGCCAGGCCCCAATCCAGCTGCACGGTGGAAGGGGGCTTGAGCCAGTCTCAACCTGCCCCGTGACGGAAGGGGGCATGGCTGGGCTCAGATCCAGCTGTGTAGGGGGAGGGTGCATGGCTTGGCCCCAACCTGGCTAGGCAAAAGGCAGGGGACATGGCCTGGCCCCAAACCAGTCACGTAGTGGGAGGGAGTATGGCTTGACCCTGTGGGATGAAGGGGGTGTGGCCCAGCCCAAACCTGGCCAGGTGGAGAGAAAGGGCATGGCTTGGCCCTGCAGCAGGGAAGAAGCATGGCCAGGTTCATGGGGAAAAGGGGGAGCAGCTCAACCCCAGCACAGCTGGTGGAGGGAAGGTGGTGTGGCTAAGCTTCGATCTGGCCGTACAGGGGGAGGGTAGTGACCCAGCCCTAACCTGCCCTGTGGGGCTTGGAATTTTTGGCAGCAGGGAGGGGTGGCAATGCTGCCACTGCTCCCCCACCACCACATTTCTCAACCTGTAGGGAGCCCTGTGGGCTGGATTCCAAGGCCCCGAGGGCCACATTTGGCCCATGGATCAGAAGTTGAGCACCCCTACTGTAGAGGTTAGCGGTACATTCATGGGCATGTATATGCACGTGCACACACACACAAGATAGTTCATTACAAAAGCAAAACACTATGTAGATGAAGAAGGTTAAACATAAGAGTTAAACGTGAAACCCAGTTTGTTTACAAATCTAAAAAAACACAGGAAAGAAGGAAAAACTTTGAATTAAACTGCTATTGAATTAAATGGAAAATAAAGTAGCCAAAGATGACAACACTGCTGGAGTATTATCAATTCCAAAAGAGAATGCAGACAAAAAAATGACTTGGGTATCCATTGTCATGAACATCTTTGAGACCAGTGAAGCGGAGACATTTAGTGAGCTGGCATTGCTCAAAATCAGCTAATCTCCATGAGCAGACTGAGATTCAAAGCAGACCAGAGAGCAGTCCTTTGTTAATCATAATAAAGAATTTGCTATATTCAAATGAAGTTACAGCAAAGTGGATGCATGCCAGTGCTGTACCAATGTTCCAAAAGGGAATAAAGGCAAGCTAGGAAATTATAGACCCTTCATCTCAATGTCTGTAATTTGCAAAATAATGGATATGATAGTGGAGTAAGTTTGCAAAATGCATGTACAAATGGATTATCCTTCTCCGGAATCTAGTAGTAGATAACTAGTAGGGAGAGATGGTTTTGGTTAACTGATCTTCTCTTGACAAAACTATATGATACACTTTAATTATTGAACTTGAATATTCAAAATAATAATTCATGTGCAAACTGCATAACTAATGAGCCATGGTAGAAGAGGTTAATTCCAGTAGCTACCTTTTAAAACGTGAACTTGGTATTTGTAAGAGGAACCCAATACTGCTGTAGGCAGATATTAATCTAGGTCTCAAGTCTCACAAGGCTAGCTTTGCAAGCTAGTTAAATGTGTGTGTTGCACACAACTGAGACAGTTGTGACCATAATAAGAGAAATAAGTAAAGCTATTTACAGAATCCTCTTTAAAAGTCAAATCTGTCAGCTTTTTTTGCACTAAGTAGTCCAAGAGAATGGAGTACAGGAACACCAAAGCATGAAAGAAGGACATGTAATGAGGATAAGGGGGAAGCCTAGGGAATGGAGGTGCTAGGAAATGCCTGAAGAAAGGAGTGGAAAAAGAATCCATGGCAGAAGGCAAAACTAAAAATCCCTTTCAAAAACAGCATTTGTAGAGGATGAAGGGTACACAGGGCACTGAAGAGCAAAAAAGACAAGGGGCTTGGGCAGGGGGCAGAGAGGGAAATACAGGAGACTGGCGGGGGCCTGGATAGCAGGATTCAAGGAAACAAGACACAGCATGGAAGGAGAATATGGAAGGCAGAGTTGAAGAACCAAGAGAGAGGTGGGGAGGGGGAAGTGGGCTGCCAGGGCATAAGGGAGGCACACTGCAGAGCAGAAATGTAATTGGGCAGTTCTGTACCCTGGGCAGTGGCAACAAATGGGGCAGCAGCTGCAGTCAGCCAGGCAGCAGTGGCTGGGCCAGCAGTATAGTAGCTGCTATTTTTGCACAACCCGCCACCCCCATTACACTACTGGTGCAAAGCAGGGAAAGGCAAAGCCTTACAACCTTGGTTCTTTACATAGAAAATGTTAGGTGCTTCAAGTTTTCTCTTATGGATAAAGGTATGATTCTTCCACCTTTCTGTTCCTTGCACCATGCTGATGCCTTGGCTCTTTTGTTTATGCCTCTCCCGAGTGCGTAACTTCTACACTACTTCCCTTTCTCCCCTCATCTCCTGAATCCCTTTCTATGCTCCCTCCATGCTTTTAACTCTTACAGTATTCCTTATCCGTGGCCCCCGTGCCTATTGCCACATGCTTCCTCTGTGTCCTTGATCCCATCTTTTGCTCCCCACATACTCTAGCAGTTTGCTGCTTCTGCTCTATACACATGCACGCACACACACTTGCCTTCACCAGAGCTGTGCCTTTGCCTTCTGCTCTGAGAAGCTGTTTAGCCAAAAGACTCCAACTAACATATTCCAGCTGAGATAGAAATAATGTGTTAGCTGCTCGAGTGAATTTCTAGCTTTAAATATCTACTGTTTTGCTTACACTAGACTGAAACATGTTAGAGAAGATTGGCCAACACTTTACTACCATACATCTTTTAAATCTAAGATAAGGCAAAGCTTCTGGGATTCAGAGTCACTACTCTAATCCATCCCTCCATGTATCTTCTAGTTCTTGCCCTGTCTAGTTATGTCAGTCTGTTCCCCCTTCTCCCCACCAACACCTAATAGCCTTCCATCTTTTCTCTGGGGTGAATTATTGCTGCAGCAGGTAAGTTTGCTACAGATTTCAGACAAGTGCATAACCTGCTTAACTGCATAACATAATGTGGATACCATTTTTTAATCTATTACTTATATTTTAACAAATATTAATTATCTGCATATTAGTTAAGGGCCCAAACTGCTAAAACACACAGGAATGTTTTGACCCCACTGTACATTGTAATGTAATTGTATTCCCTTTAACTGCATAAGGGGTGGAACTGACTTACAGCCATCAATTTTAAGGCTTCTAAAACAATGTTTAACTGTTCAGTTCAAGGCTGCTATTAAAGGCAAAAGAGAAACAATGTTAAGAGCAGAAGCATAAAACACACTGTTCCCGTAGTTAATGAGCGTTGTTTTACATTGGGTTTTAGTAAGTGCATTATCTGGCTAAGTACATACACTGTTTTCAGCCCTGAGGCTATGCACTTAAAATGGAGTACATTCATGTTTATAAATGTTTATATATGAACAAATTTAGACTCTAAACATTTAACAAGACTCTTTATATTTTAATAATTCTACATTTTAGAATTGTAAAATAAATCCAATAATTATCCATAGTTTTTCAAAAACATTGAATAATAAAGACATGTTTGCAATATCCATAACTACAAAATGGTTCTTCCAAATGTTATCAAACATCCCCAGGATACCTTTCCTCCAGAGTGAGACTCAATGACTAAGGACAGACAGTACATATAAACTGGTTTAAGTCATCAGAAACTGGTTTAAAGCTGTAACATAACAGACTACAGTGCACATAAACCAGTTTGAAAATGGCTGAAACCAATTTGAGATAAACCTGGTTGAATGCATGTGGACAACTAGCCATGCCTGCAAAACAAAACTGCAATCCTTCGCTCTTGATGGACTGGATACTCTCCTTTAATTGTTTCCTGCCACGACTTAGATGGAAAAGGAATGAATCAAAGATGAACACAGTCCTACGAGATACGGTTGATGTTAATTCTGCAGTTTAGAAGGCTGACTCCTCTTCACAGGGCTCCACCATCCCCATACCCTGTCCTTACCATGCCAGATGTTATAACTTCACTTACGTTAGGTCTCTCCTGTGGGAGCTAGTCTCCAAATTGGTTTGCTCAGTCTCTTGTCAGCAATTTCCTCACCCTCGGTCACTTGCCTCATTCTTCCCCACATGGGTCCCAAGTGAACCATCACACTGCTCGTCTGTCAACTTATCTTTCAGTGTAGATGTAGATGCCAATGCCCCAAACTCTGGTTCCCACTCAGCTCCATCTCTTTCCTCCTCCAGGTCTCCGGGACAGGATCCCACACCCACTGGACTTGGACGCACCGGTCTAGACACTGCTGCTGTCCCATCTCCTTGGTGCTGCAGGTAAATCTGTCTTCAGAACTGCATATTAGTTATGCAGGGAGACCCTGGGGTCTCCCCGAGTCTCCTTTCTCAATTGTGCCATCCCCCTTGCTCTGCACTCCCTCAGATTGTCTTCAGGGTATTTCCCTTCCTCTGTGGAGAGCCAATTGCCCATCCAGCTCTCTTTAATTCCCCCGCCAATCACCTGTGTCTACTGTGGCAGTGTTCCATTCGCTGCTCTGCCAGCTCTTGCAGCTGATTGCTCTAATTACCATCTGGGTTTTTCACATGTCTTTTCCCCTGCCCAGGTTTGCCTTGTCTTCTCTCCCTACCCGGGCTCTTTGCCCCAATAAGTTTCTCTTCTTTTTTCCTTCCTTTGGAGTTCTGTAGCAGAAAAGGCTGACTGCCCTGTCACAATATAGTATCAGACTTAACTGATTTGGGTCGAACCAGTTTATGCAATGTCTGTCTCAGACCCCTTCCTGGTTTAAGTTAAACCAGTCCCCCAGCATCCCAGATACTTTGCAGCCCTGGGTGGGGCTGTCTGCTGGAGCAGAATAGGGTTGACCCCTACCCTCTTCTTCCTAGCCAGAGCACTATTACTGCTCAGGCTGGCTGAGGGACTACAGCGGCTGCCATCTTTCCCCTGTCCCCCACCTTTCACTGCCCCCCACCACTGGCTATTCAAGCAGGGATCCCCCCTCCCACCCCTCTCTCATGGCAGGGACCCCAGTGCAGGGATCCAGCATCTGGCCATTCCCCCAGCCCCCTGCTAGCTAATGCTGAGAGGTGTCTGTGTGGGTTTCCAATTTCAGTGGAATAAAGGGAAACAGGTAGTGGCTTGCAAATGCAAATGCACCCTGCAGATAAGAAGAGCTTGAAACTAATGAGAGAGGTGTTTTCTTTTGTAGGGCTTGATGGGCTGATAAACTTTGTTCTGACAAGCAACCTGCTAGCTGCAATCTGTTAGTCTTCAAGAGAGGACAGAGAAAGGTGTTAGAAATTACCTGGTTTGCAGTCAGTCTGAAGAAGCAGGGAGATGGAGATTGAAAAGCTCAGTATCAACAGATGCATGGTCTGGCAACACTCCTCCCCTTGTGCAGCAAGTGGGGAAGATCCTGGGATGGTGTAGGCAGGGTTGGGGCATATACCCCTCCCTAATCAGAGCATCCTGCTGGGCCTGGCCAACCCCCCCAACCCTGAGCACAGCAGTGTCAAAGGGCATGGAGGGCTGCTCTAGCAACCCCCTGGCTTCTAGCCTGAGCCACTACAGGCATGTCCCTGCATTTCTGGAATGAAAAGGGAGTGTCTATCCACCTCCAAATCAGTTCAAGCTTTGCAGGTTAGATTAACCTTCAAAGATTGAATCAATTCAGGCTCAGGCTTTTTGAATGTCTGTCCCTAGCCAAGATGTATATTTTAAGTGGATCAATATCTCTTTGGAGAAGTTAGGGTACAGTTAGAAACAGGACTTGGAAGGCAAAGTTAGCTTCCAACTGAACTATACATTTAGCTTAGTATTCAGAAAGTTCAAGATGCTTTCATATTTGAGGTTTGAGATTTATACTTGCCCTGTACAAAAGGTGGCCTTTCCAGAAAAGAAGACTAAGGTGGGAATTAATACCAGTCTTTAAACACAAAAAGGGTTGTTATAAAGGGAACGTTGATGAATTGTTCTGTGTGTTCACTGTCCCTTGCAGTAAGGGAGACTTAGGCCGGATATTAGAAAGAACTTTCCAAGTGTGACAGTGATCAAGTACTGAAACAAATCACCTAAAGCGGTTGTGGAATCTATATTCTAGAAAGTTTTTAACAGCAGCTTAGATAAACACTTGAACGGGATGATTTAAACAGGGATAATCCTGTCTTGAGCAGGGGTTAAACTCACTAGATGATCTCTTGAGATTCCTTCCAATCCTATGTTTCTATAATTTCCATATTGCCAGTTCCCAGCATTAAAAAAATTCACATTAGGCCCCCAAATCATGAAGTGTCTAATTTCTGACAATAGAACTTAGGTTCTTTTTATTAGCCTTTTGATTTCCAAGTCTTTAGAGTTCACATAGATTTGATTCCCAAACATTTCTCCATAAACTATGAGAGTCAGAAACCAGTATTATTATTAATGAAAGGTGAGATTCAACATCATCTCTAAACTTCATCTGTGATCATCATCACAAACCATATGATTTCCATGCACTCCTTAGCAGGGCACATCAAATCCTGGAAACGAGTCAGTGTAGTCAGCTTTGAACAGCACTGTGTGCACACAACCCCACCACTCTCAGACTCTCTGGCCCCTGCTACACATTACATATGTTATGCAATTGGCTGGTTAATTTCATGATAAATGTAGACTGGCTACACATGCAAAGTAGGAACAGCTACACATGCAAAGTAATTATCACACAATGAAGATGACTATCTAGCTATAAAAAGAGCCAACTAGCTATCACATTAGTGCTTGAAAATATGTAACAACTCTATAGCTGATTTCTCTCCAGCTTTATTTTGAACATTTAGCAGGGCCCTCTGCCCCAGATGAGCAAAGCTCAGGGGTGCTCTAAGGCAAATTCCTTGTCTTATTTCTGGGAGTGGGAACAAGCTGAATGCAGGGGAGATCCCTTGATCCTCTCAGCTCAGCAAGTGTAGTTATAGGGTGAGGCCTGCCCTTTGCACTCTGTGCTGGATGAGCCCTATGAACTTCCCCAAATGAGGGAAACTGAACTGCACAATTTTGTGGTAGTGGGGGACTGTGTTTTTGTTTTCCCTGTGGCTTGCTTCTCACCCTTTTGTCTAGGAGCAATCAAGACTAAGGGGCATCCAAACCCCAAAGCCTCCAGGTGTGGGGCTTGCATGTAGGAAGCCTGCCATGGATTTGAGGAGTATCCGAAACCCCAGACCAATGGGTCTGGGAGGAAGGATACTTGCCTGATTGTAGAGCCATACACAATTGAATGATTAAGCTCTGCTTAGTCAAAATTTTGAGATTGACTATTGGGATTTGCCCAATACAATTTGGAAGTGATTTGGTCCTTGAAATGGGGAGGGGAAGGATGTGGCTGAGAAGCATGCATCATCCAGAGAAGCTCTGTGCCACATGCACCAAGGTTGTGTAGACCAGTCTTGCATTTTACAGGTGAGAAAGCTAAGATGAGAGGTTAAATGAATTGGCCAGGCTTGTAGAGGAAGTATGTAACATTGCCCAGAAACTGAGCCTAGATCCTGTGACATCTCTAGTTTTGTGTTCTGACCATAAGGCAAACATCATAAGAAAAATGTAAATAATACTATCATTACTGGGCAGTATTTTGACAGATCAAAACAAAGTGAACTTCTGCATAAGGCCACAAACGTTTTTTTAATATCCTAGTGCTTACTGTTTGCTTTTATGGCTTGAACAGTTCTGTGACTGATGCACAACTAATTCATCAAACTGTTCTGAACATAGTCTCTGAGACAAAGAAGCTGCCCTGATGACAGCACTCAAGCGTTCCTGTGTATTCCCTTCTTTCTCTTACTGCAGACCATGCAACAGCCTTGCTATTCAAGCTCATGTTTTTGTTATGGAACAAAAGCCTCGCTCCCAGCTGTGGCGCCAAAAATCTAGTGCACACTGTAAAAGTAACTGACAGATCGGATGTGTAGTGTAGTGGAGGCCTGGACTGGATCGACCAATAATAGGCTCCCTTTAACTAAACCACACATGTTTACAGGCAGCATTCTGCCGGTAGGAGGAAAAGTCATAGTGAAAATCTGTACAGGACTCTAGACGGGAGCATGGCAAAAATGTACTGCGAGCATTCATATGATGTAGAACTAAGATTCAGCTGCTCAAGTGACTAGAGGGGTGGGATTTCAAATGGGAGGATTAAACACTCAGTTTTGCTTACCTTTGTATGTGAGAACAAAACAGATATAATTTCCTTAACTACAATTTCCATACAAGTCATTTTTTCTTCACACTCTTAACTGTCTGTGCATTCATTTTTGTTGGGAGAAGAGAGGACTGTTCAGATCTCTCCAAAGGTTGGTATCCAAGTGGATCGTGGGGGGGATCAATGTACTTTTTTTCTTTTCTCTTGTTTAGATAGGAAAAGGAAAGAAAAACTTTTTTATGGAAGCAGATGCAGATAACAGATATTTTATATGAAAACTTCCATTAAAAAACAATTATAAATTTTTTAAAAAATCAATGAGCTTGAATGAATATTGTCGATCTTCTATAGAGCTGTAACTTATTCATTCTGGGTGCATCTACACATGCGCTTTACTATGAAGTAGGCTTATTAGCTCTGCAGTAAAGCATCACTGTCTACACATGTGCTGGTATTAGAGCATAGTAAATTAATTAACTCCGCTGTAAGATAGTACTCTCAGGGACAGTACTACCTTACAGCAGAGTAAGTAATTGTGCTGAAATGCACATATAGACAGTGACAGGGATTGGCTGGGGCATGAGGGTGCTAAATAGGGATGTGCGAAGCTTCGGTTGCTGATTCAATTTGGAGGAGTTTCGACCCAATTTGGCAGCCGAATCTCCAAATCTAAATTGAATCGGAAGACCAATTAAAAGGTCTGAATTGATTCAAAGCCTCCAAATTGATTCGGAAAAGATTCAGAGATTTGGGCAGTCCCTGGTCGCCGCCGCAGGGAGCTGGACCTGGGCTCTGTGCTGGTAAGTAGGGGGCAGGGCAGGGCAGGGGGTTAGAGAGAGGGGGAGGGGACCATGGCGGGACCCCCACCAGGCCCCATCCCCTGCCTGCTCTCCTAGTGCCCCTGAGCACCTCCCAACACCTGCCCACTCTTCCAACCCTGTCAATGGCTTCCCTGCCTGGCACCAGCATCCCAGCATTTAAAAAGAAAACAACCCTCCCACCCCACACACTCACTGACTACTGCAGCAGCCATCAGGGCCTCTGGGGGTTGGTGGCAGAGCCCCCCCCACACAGTGTGGAGCAGTGGGGGGCAGTGGGGATTGCCCCCCGCCCCACCTGGCAGGAGCCACTGAGTGCAGGGCTTATTTATTTATTTATTTATTTTTGAAGTGCTGGGGCACTGGGCCTGGGAGCCATTGACAGGACTGGGAGAGTGGGCAGAGGATTTGACAGCGGCCGAATCTCCAAATCAGATTCAGCTGAATCAATTCAGGACAGTGATTAGAATCACTGAATTGAATCACTGTCCCCTGAATCTGCTGAATCTGAATCCGAAGCGAATACTAGCCATTTTGCACAGACCTGAAGTGTGGGGGCTGCCTGCCACCTAGCCACATGCTAGCTTCACATGTTCTATATCCTCATGCCCCAGCCAGCTCCTCTGCCACCCAACACCAGCTGATCCCTCATGCCCCCTGCCAGCCTGGGGCTGCTCCACCCTGGCTCAAATTGCTGCTGTCCTGGATGCACATGCAGATGCTGCACCCAGGAGCAGTTTTCTCTAGCGAGAACTGCTCCAAAGTTTATCATGTCATATTAATTGCCCATGTAGATGTACCCTCCTTTACTTTTTTCCCTTTTATGCCCTTTAAGATTAAGTTGGCCATATTTCTGAAATTACAAGGATAAATTATGATGAAGTTGACAATTTTTCTCTAGTGTCTTTATGGTCATTGAATTTCATAGAATTATTGACCTAATTTGCTTGTTTTTTCCATGAAAAAAATGGTTTCTTTTTAATTCAGTCTAGGCTTCAAGATCATAACTCTTTCCATCTTGCAAATCACCAGTAAAGAGAAATTAATTACCCAATCCTATAATGAATAAGCATATGTTTAAATTAAATCACAAGTAGCTTTAGAGAAGTCATAGACGCAGCTCGGATTACATGACATTTGCACTATTAAATAATGTTGATTTGATTATTATTTTGCCTTCCCCAAACCCTGTCTTTAGTTGTGGTATGGTTTCAGCAGATATTATTTATGCAGTTTTGTTACTGGCATGGATAAATGCCATCTACCTTTGAAAAACCACAAATAATCCATCTTTTGATTTTTATTTGTTTCTTCAAGTGTGTGCTTGTCTTTTTAGGACCTATGCCTATACTTGTATATTTCCCCCTCTGCTAGCGAAGTCTGAGAGGCTAATTTAGTCCCATGATACTGTCAGTGTTCTACACAGTTTCTGTTTTCTGTTGGCCGCATTGGTCTAATTAAGTGTAGAAAACTGTAAGATTAATACTTCTGAATTGCCTCTGACTCCCTCATTGTTACTCATTTTTAAACCCAGGAAAAGGAAGTACTCATGACATTTAGTGCTAGCATGAAACACAGATGACTTCTTGCAGACAAGGTTCCTTGGGTGAATTTGATATCTTTTATTAGACCAACCCAAATGGTTGGAGAATAGTTATTAAGCAAGCTTTCGGGTTCAAAAACCCTTCGTCAGGCTAAGGAAGCTTCAGCAGTTGGTGTGTGCTCTTCCTGGATGCTTGGGCTTTTCTAGGATAGGAAGTTATACAAAATACTTAACATTGTGTAAAATTATTGAATAGTTAAATAATTAACAGCAAAAAAGGGTTAACAGGGTTGGGGAAGAAAAGTATTGTTAACTAGACTGAACACATTCTTCACCGTCCCATTTGCCACAGCTAGAAATATTTTGCTGGGCTAGTAATAATATTTTTCAAAATTAATAAACTTTTTTTTTCAAAGACCGAGTCTTGTGCCAGTAATCAGAAAGTTAAATGTTTACCTATTGGTTGCTATTGTCTTCATTCCAGCACATGAATCATAGTAGAACCTTCTGAAAGTTAATGTAGCCTTGATTGCCTGGTAGAATTGCTCCTCACAATGGCCAGATTCAGAACCAATTTTGTGCTCCCCATTTGCTAGATGAGTGGGGCACAGACGTGTCACAGCAGTGATTATTTGGATTACTGAAGAGAGGGTCAGAAGGTTGCCACCTCTCTTTTTTTCAGCAGCTTCTGGTAGACAATGAACAGAATAACATTGTCAATCATTCCCTTGTTCTGGATGATGCCTACCCATCCTCCCTGCTGGAGTAAAAGCTTCAGTGATCAGTGCAAAGAAAAAAAGAATCTAAAGTTTACAAAGGAGGCGGGAACAAGGCAGGGCCCCAACTAAAGAACTTGGCAGCAGCTCAAATATCTGGGACTATCAGAGAAGCAGCATGCCTGTGCACATGTGTACACACACACACACACACCCCCCCTCACCCTCTGAGTCACTGTCACTGTTCAGGATGCTTCTACAGTTAAGGCTCAAGCAATTACATTTGTTATACATTCAAAATAAAATGTAGAAACAGAAGAATTAGTATAAGAAAATAATACTTAGCTTAGCCTCCTTTCTGATACTGTGTTGTTTCCTGCAAAATATGTCTGTTCAGATTATGCACTAGAACAGGACCAATGACATCTGACTCTAAAAATTCATAAAATGAGATTAAAATAGGAATTGCAGGTAGAGGAGAAAAAGTGGATACTTGTTTTCAACACAATGTTATGCTTAATTTGCAAAGATTTAGGTGACTGCTTTACTACTTATTGCTGTAGGAGTTAAGAAAACACTGAACTGAAACATAGCATCGGTTTGGATGATACTGCTCCTGGTTATACAAGGACAGAATTAACGGAAAGGCTGGAAAGATTCATCAGGGACTGAAGAAGGGAAACTAAGATATTGTTTATTTCCAGGCACAGACCTGTCCACCCTACCTCCATGATCCTCTGCTATAAGATTTCTGAACTGAGCTAAAGCAGGATTCTCTATGGTAGACCATCAATATATGCAGTAAAGCATATCTTACTGCTCCTTTGAGTAAGAACAAAGTGTTCCCCAATCTGAGGATGACTAAGGTTTGCTGCTATTGGCAAATTAGTCAGTTAGCTGAGCTCCAGACCCTCTTAGCATGCAGGTTTTATCCCCTGGTGGAAGTGGGACTGATGGGTTAGCTGGCTGTTTAGTAGTGCTTCCTTGAGCATTATGAAGGAATCTCTCAAGTTTTTAAATTAAAAGTGGATCTTTCTCCAACTTCTGTTCTTCAAGTTAGCAGAAAGCAGGATTTAGTTTAAAATAAGATTACAGTAAAATGTAGCAAAATATGGAATAAAGAAATAACTTTTAACAATTAGGCTAGTAATTAAAGAAGTGCCTAGTTGAGAAATGGGCCTATAATGAATTCAATGATGAAAATTCAGAGTAAAATTGGGAGAAAGGTGCCAGGCAAGAAAATTCTATCTGTTATTTTATGGTGCAGACCATCTAGGTCAATGCCAATGATGCTGGGAGTTTTTCTGTGGTTAGTACATGGGATTGTTAAGAGAATATTGTAAGAGAAGCCAGACAGTGATTATACAAGATAGACTGCAGTTGGATTGACCACTGTTGCTGATTGCTTATAAAAGCTTTGAAGAATATATAGAAGTAAAAGAGACTTCTGCCTTCTTTTAAAAAATTGTGAAAATGTGAACTGACTTCTAAGGTTGGAAAAAATAAGCAGTTCTGATTAAGTTCTGCTGGTGTGGACAACAGAGAGTATTTTACACACGCATGTGCACACATGCACACTCACACCCATGCACACACACTTTGGAAGTTTTAATATATCTACAAATCATTGCCCTGTAAACATCAGAAATAATTAAAGCAGTGAGAAACAGAGCCGTGTTACACTGGAGGCTTAGGTGGCTTCTGGAGCTCCTAACCCTTGGATTGGCTGTACATTAACACCTTTAAGTGCCTTGAAACATTAATTAGTGAGTTTAAAGTTATGCCACTCCAGGGCAGGATTGTGTCTAATGTGCCTAATTTTGCTCCTGTTCTATTAAGGTGTGACCACTTCCTACAGCTATTTTGCCCAAATTGAAGTCTTCCAGCAACCCAGGATGCTGTGGCCTCTCCTGAGTCAGGGCAATCAGGGACACAGGGGCGCAGCAGGGTCAGGCATGGTGCCTCGCCCCACAGGACTATCAGGCAGAGGGAGCGTCGCAGCTCTGGAGTGCCTGACTGCTGTGATGCTTCCCATCGCTGCATGGACTGGCTCACCACTTCAACTGCTGCCTAGATCAGCTCACTGCTCCTGCCAGTGGCAGTGGCAGGGGGGCAAGCTCCAGAGAAAAAAAGTATCAGGCCCCTCAGAGCTCAAGTGGTGCCCACCCAACCAACAGCTTGCTCCCCTGCACTGCTGCTGGCCAGGCTGCCTGCTGGCTGGGTGCCATTTGAGCTCCAGCTGTGGGGAGGGGGGAAGCTACCAGCTGGCCAAGCACTGCCTGAGTTCCAAGGTGCCAGATCATTTTTTTTTGCCAGATCTCCCCCCACCACCCTCTGTCACCTGAGCTGCAAGGGGCATGATCTTTTTGGCAACTCAGGTGTCACTCAGCTTGGCTGGAACCCCCTGGATAGAGTGGGGAGGAAGGATCCAGAGAAAAAAGGATCGGGGCCCTTGGAGCTCAAGCAGCGAGTCAGTCCATGTGGGGGCAGGAGGCAGTGGAGCTACTGGGCACTCTGGGACTGTGATATTCTGCCTGGCAGGAACAGTGAGCCAGTCCTACCCCTAGCTCCTAGTCTTATACCTGCTCACCAGGCCCCTGCTCACCAAGTGGCAAGTCACAGCTGTGCAGGTGTAGGACAGTCAGAGATGGTTTTTCATCTTAAAGTGTGACCGTTCCACTAAGTTGAACAACGCTAAGCTGATTAACATTTGCTCAGCTTAGAACAGAAAGTGTAAGAAGGACCCGCGCTTGTTTTGTTTGTTTGTTTTTATTTAGAGAAGCATCACGCAGCAAAATAATCTATTTTTTAGTTTGGTGTTACCATATTAGAATGAGCCACTTTACACTATGCAGGATACAGTGTTTTTGAGAAATACACAGTGGGTGCGTCTACATGTGACACAACTGTGCAGTAGCCTAATAACACTGCACAGTAGTGTGCTGGGCAAAAACCGTGCTAATACGCTACTGTGCAGTAGTATTAAGCACCACTGAAACCCATGCACTGGCACTACTGCACAGTGCATTGATGTAGTGCTTGGTTAATCAAATACTAAACTTAATGTGTAGTAACTATGGCACATTAAAGAATGTGTAGGTGCTCCCAGTTTTATGTAAAACAAGTTGGCTAAATGTATGCCAGTGAAGCAGTTGACTATACCCTCCCAGATCCTTAGGCCCATCTGGTATTTGATGCTACTTTAATAAGGACAGGAAGCGACAAAAATCTTGAAACAGTCTTTGCTCTACTTAATCCCAGAGTGCCAATGATAAATCTGGGGACTACATATTCAGATTTGGTTGGGTGCTTTATTTCTAACATTTTAGGGGACAGAAAAATAAAAATGTAGATGTGCTTTGTAGCTATGACCTCTAAACTGTCCTTAGAAAACTTCTTGGGATATTTCTCTTGTTTTTAATTAACCTCTCTGAAAATCCACTGATGTGGAAGAAAATCAGTGTTTGAACACACAGAGTTGTATTCTGAAGTTCCATTGACATTGGGTTTATGCCACTGTGAGTGGAACTTTACTGTATGCAATTAGGAGGGTATTTCAATGCATTTGTTTTTTCTACAGTGCAAATCCTATAGTTTTAGCTGCCTGAGTATATAATCTAGCATTTCTGGTAGAAAATTCAGTTTATCTGCTGTTTACTTTTCCATTCTCCTTGTGTTATGCATGCTATTATTATTTTGACATTGGATGACATCTGAGCTATCATTGTAAACCTTAATTAAACTGGAAGTCATTGACTGGCTCCAGTAAAATTAGTCCTTATTTATATTAGTGCATTTGAAATGAGAAACTAACCCAGAATCCCTTATAAATTGCATATAGTTTAAACTACAGTGGATTTAAGGTATTATGGTAGATCAGAAATTAGATTTAAGTGGTATTCATGTAACATACTATACACATTTCCTTGTTCAGCCTTGACATTTCTGGGGCCTTGAGGCCACAGGCAAGAAGGAACTACTGGAATGTTTTTTAACTCATGGTGGAAAATATGTTCAAGGCAAATTAGGTGCGTTTTTTAGGTTTCCTTTGCCCTCTTTATGTTCTCTTTTGACATGTGACAGAGAGTGATAACAGGAAGAATGAATTGCAAAAAATCACTATTGTTCTACTACAAAGGACTGAAAAAGCTAATTAATCATGTGGCGTATCAGAAAAAGATGAGAGCACTGCTCATCTAATCAATGGTTGCTCTTGTCAGGCTGGTGAAGCCTCAACCAGGCAGATTTTTGCCAATGTATCTGTTAGTGGGGCATAGGATTTAGCATGTGTTTTGCTAAGTGTTGCTGTTCAAAGCAACAAAACAGCCTTGGAAGCTGGTTGGCAAAGGGATGAGAGAGAAGCTACAGTGAAAAGACCCTTTCAAATGGTCGGAGCGTTCACTTCAAGTCTCTTGGTAAAATCATATTGACTAAAAACCGTGATATTGTAACTGGCCAGTTGTCAGCCTCTTCACAGGTCAGTCACAGGTACAGGGTGCTTCAGAAAAAGGTATCAAAACAATCCCCAGCTGCACAGGGGCAGGAGGTGAAGACAGCGTTAGAGGCAGTGACAGCTTTCCAGCGTGGTCAGGCAGCAAAGGTGAAGGAGGGGATACAGCAGGAGGTGGGAATCCCACAGCTCTACAGGACAGGTGCACAGGGCTCTGGGCACCCTCCTGGCTGTCCTTTTAACGATGCCAGCCTGTCCTGTCCCATGCAACCAGCGGCAGGCCCCTCCCAGCCAGGTGTGCTTCCTGCTGGGACTGTAGCTGCTGTGATATGACCCACATCTGGACCCTGCACTGCTGTCTGACAGATCATGACCTTCTTATCTTGGAGGGCAGTAACTCTAGGCGATGGCAGTTCTGGGAAGCCAGATCTGCTCAGGGCTTGGGGAGTCCCATGGCTGCCTGACCTCCCTGGCCAGGGATGCATGTGGGGACAGGAGGGGCATAGGGGCAGTGTGGGGGTTTGGTGTGTGCGTGTTGGGTGGTGTGGGTATCAGGGGGGAGTGTGTGTGTTGGCGGTGAGTGGGGGGGTAGGGGTGTGTGTGCAGGGGTATGGGTGAAGTGTATGTGAGGGGGTGTAGGTGGGGAGTGGGTATGTGTGGGAGAAGTGTGTACTGTGCTGTGTGTTGGGGTGAGTGTGAGTGAGGGAATTTGGGGGGCACATGTGGGGCATGCGTTAGAAGAGAGTGAAGTGTTTACGTAAGGGGATGTTCGTGTAGGTGTGTGTGATGGGAGTGTGTGTGGGAGGAGTGTGTACTTGGGTGTGTGTGTGGGTGAAGTGTGTATATGGGGGGGAGACGTGTAAGAGTTGTGTGTGGGGGTGGGATTTCGGGGCATGTGTGAGGCGGGTGTGGTGTGGGTGAAACCTGTATGTGGGGGATTTGTCTGGCACGTGTGAGGGTGTGGTGCTGGTGTGCGAGGGGTGCGTGTGGGGGGGGCCGGTTTCCAGGTCGCT
>NW_005843047.1:253705-271202 GCF_000455745.1 Alligator sinensis
GGGTTCCGGCCCCCCCCCTCCTCCCCGCCGTTCCTGCAGCTCAACAAGTCCTTCTCGCTGCAGCCGCCGGCGGCTCCTAGCTGCACGTCCCGGGCCCTGGGCGGAGCGGTTGTGCCGAGCGCGCGTCCGCAGCGGCCCGGGGCTCTGGGCTGCGGGAGGGGGAAGACAACCCGCCTCTCCCCTGTCCCGTCCCGTTCCGTCCCCGTGGCGCGGGGCTGCCCCCTGGGCACGGGCAGGGCTTTGCTACCTGGCCGAGCGGGCCAGGGCTGGGCCCCACCAGCTGGGCTTCCCCTGCTCCTTACTTTGGACAGGGTGAGAGTAATAAGGGGTTTTTCTTAACCCCCTTGATTGAAGATGAATGGATTTGATTCAGAGCCAAGACCCTGCCTTTGTGCAGGGCTCGAGTCCAAAAAGCCCAAGGAAGTCCGTCCCTTGGCCTCTCGGAGCCTGGTGGTTTTTTTGGATAAGCCAAGTGGTTTTGAAAGCGTGTTCTGCTCATCCCTGCGCATGTGCTTATTATATTACTACCACAAGTAGCTCTGCTGGTTTCAGTGGGGTCACCCATGGTAGGGAAGAGTAAGCATGTGTCCAGTTGGTTTTTTTCGCCAGGATTAGGAGCAATGATAGCAGAGATCTGGTGAGATGTATTTGTTCCAAAGCCAGAAAAATATATAGGCAGACGGACAAGGTTCTTTGAGTAAATGTGGTATCTTTTATCAGGCCAACTGAGTAGTTGGAAAAATTGTTCTTTGCAAGCTTTCAGGCACAGACACCCTTCTTCAGGCATAGGGAGAATTTGCTAGCTTTAGTGCGCTCTCCTGGGTGGACTAGAAGCAAGGTGCAGGTCTCTGAAAATGCAAATGTGTGGCAGTAAGGATCAGAGGGATGGGAGACAATAGATGTGAGACAGGTAGGTGGGGGAAGGGGGGATTGGTGACCTGGTGATAACTCGTAAAATGTAGAGAGGATACCTGGAGTTATTGGTTGGCAGGCAGGTTATAATATAATAAGTATAACCAACATGCCAGAAATTGTATATGCACTCTTCAGTTTTTATCTCTACATGTTGTATGTGAAGACTTTTACTGAAAAGGGGGGGGGGGAAAGAACCGTGAAAGCCAAACAGTGTTGGGAAGGTGGTAGGTTGACACTCAAGGCAGCTGAATACCCACAGAAGTAGCATAGCAAGAGCAGCTGCAATGCAAACAACTATTATGCTGTTTTGAAATGTTTTCAGAAGGTTGTAGGAGAAAGGGGTTAAATCCAAACAAGTTCAAGCACACTTCAGCAAGAGTGACAATTGCTGTAATAGTTTTGGTGGCATGCTGCTAAGATCTGGAAAACGCTACCTGCCTTATTTAAGTTTTCAAAAGCTGACACGCTGTAACTAGTTTGTCACTACAGACCTCTGTGACCCTTGAATTCATAACTGAAAGATGAAGGGCTCTATAATTTGCTACAAAATCTGTGAATTGCCCAATTCCATTGAAGCTATAAGTACTAAGGAAACCTCTTGCAGGTGGCCTGGAAAGTGAATAGATAAGATCATATGATGTGAAGAGAATTGCCTCTTGGATCAGAAGAAGGAAATTCTTAACAGGGATGTAGTAAACCAGGGGTGCTCCACTTCTGGTCCATGGGGCCAGGGTATCTGGCCCATGAGTCTTCTCATAGGTCAGGAAATATGGCTGTAGGGGAGCAGTGGTAATTAATACTGCCACCCCTTCCCCAATGCCAAATTCCCAAACCTGAACCCCATGCGATGAATTGGGGCTGGGCCATTCCCCTTTCCCCCTGTGGCTGGATTAGGGTTGCACCATGCCCCCTCCTGCAGCTGAATTGGGGTTGGGTCACACCCCTTTCCACCTCCTCACAGCTGGGTCGGGGCTATGCCTTGCTCCCTTCTGCCCCCTGCAGATGTATCGGGGCTTGGCCATGCCCCCTTCCATTTCCTGAAGATGTATTAGGGCCAGGCCACCCCCTGCCCCACCATGGAGCTGTGCATCTCTTGACAAGTATGCTTTATGAATAAATATTAAGGTATTGAGTATAAGAGTTTCTGTCTAGTACTGATTTTTTTTTTTCCAGTATGGTATAGTCACATGAGCCTTATGGATCAGATCACAAAAGTGGTTTTTGACTGCGTCCTGTTACACAAAGTGTACCTGGGGTACTTTTATATCTCATTCTTTTTTCCTTTTGTAGTATTGAGGCTTTCAGTAAGTAGTTACCTAGGTGTTGGTGTTCACTAGTGTTAGAAGAAGGCATTCATAGTTGTCACACTGATGTTTGTGTTTGTTCTAGTTCTGGGTCTTACTGTTTACAACTTTCTCTGTGGTGCAGACAAAGAAATCATAATGGTGTTTAAATAAATACATCAGAATGCTCTTTTTGGTTTAAATATATTTATTTACAGAATGATACCATGATATACTTGTGAATCATAATTTTGTAAATTTCTTACAATAATTATAAACAACACATACATAAGAAAATGAATAAAAGTGAACTCGGAAGAGATCTCTGGCTTACTTCAGCTCCACAACCACGTAAGGAAATGAGCCTTAATACCATCCATTAGTAGGCAGTGCATTGAGATTCCTGGCAAATGTGGAAGGAATTGCAGAAGCACACTAATATCACGAACATTTTGCTTCCTGGCCTCAGAGCTTAAAACAAGACTCTTAGCAGACGGGAAACCATTTGATGTCAGTTTTTGAAGCAGCATGTAACAGATATGGTTTTAACACTAGTCATCAGGAAAGGTTTCATAAACCAAATCCAAAACTTGAAAACCGAATGTATTTTGATGGATTTTGTGTGGATTATTTTCAGGTAAATCCATGGAGAAAGAGGGATGGAACATTCTGCCTCTTGTTTATGTAACGTACATGTCTTGAGATTTTTTTTTTTGCCTTTCTCTAAAGTACTGTATGTTGACTGCAGCCAAGCCTGGGTATATTGACTGGGGTGTGCCAGTGCTTCAAACTAAAATCCAGAGGATTCTGGCTAAAGGACCTTCCCTCTCTCCACTCAGGGTTGGACCAATCGCCACATTTGAGGTCAGGAATGAATTTTACCCCCTGGTCAGATTGGTTCAGACTAATGAGGGTTTTTACCTTTCTCAGTAGAGGGAGGTGTGGACCTCTTCCTTGGGTCCCTTGAGCATATCCTAATAACCCTTGTAGCAGCGGGACACTGGTTGCTGTTGCCCTCCTGCCTTACCTGTGGCAGGCTAGGGTGCTATGCTTTGTGGTTGTGTGAGGTCTCCAGTGTAGTTTTAGTAATAGGGTAGACCAGTGGTTCTGAACATGTTTAGGGTCAAGGCATTCCTCATTAGACTTGAGGCACTCCTTGGAAAATGCCAGCTTAGTTTTCAGTTGTTTTTTGACTATGGAAAAATAAAAGTACATTTTTCTGCTGCAAAGCACTCAGAAAGCCCACAACAGATCAGAATGTTTTTGAAACTGTGGGTTTGTATTTGAAATCTCTGGACACTTATACTCGTGCTCCAGGAGTTTTTTTGGGGTGGGGAGGGGACTTTAATTAAAGTGGCTCTGAGAAACGCTTTAATTAAAATGCCTGGAGCATCTCATGTATCAGTGTCCCCACACTGAAAAATGGCAATTGGACAAGCTTTAATTAAAGCACCCCTGCCACCATTTTTCAGTGTAGGGACTTTGATACACAAGACATTGGAGTCTGCTAGAGCACAGTAATTATCCTACTCCAGCAGACTTGATTAATTGAGCTGAACAGCCTCGCTGCTTGTGTACAGGCACCCTCTGGGTTTACTTGTGAATCATATTTGTGCACCTAACAACACTTACATTGCATGTCGCTTTTGAAAAGATCTCAAGGCATCCCAGGGTGATGTGGCATCCTGGTTGAGAATCACTGGGTTAGACAATGGATTTGTATGAGATAATTTGGATAGGGATGATCCTGCTTCAAGCAGGAGGTTGGACTAGATGACTTCCAAAGGTCCCCTTCCAGACCTACTTTTCTGTGATTCTATATTTAATATTTAATTGTATATGTGAGTGCACTGCAATAGTCCAGTTTGTTTGTAACAAAGCTATTTGGGAATATGACAGAAGGGCTTGAAAAAAGTTAGCTGAGAATTTGGTCTCTTAGGGTGAAAAATTGCTTTGCAACCATTTTACAAAGCCATGTACGCTACAGAAAAAACATTGTGTACTGTATTTAATTGGGACAATGTCAGTCGGCTTTCTATGTAACACATTTTAAATTGTGTAGGAAAAGAAGAGAAAATGGACTTTAACAAGTGGCAAATCATATGCTGTGATTTCCAATCAAGGGACATGCAATTCTGCTGTTGGCCAAGCAAAGGAGGTAGAGTTTATAGGGTGTGGGAAAGATAAGGGAAAAATCATTGACTATTTCTTTTTTATTGGTAGTTATCTAAGTATATTTTTTGACTAAATAAGGTCTTTGAATACATTATTTGGGACATAGTGTTGAAATAAATCAAATAATGAGAGCCCTGATTGCTTTCTTTCTCTCTGTCTGCTTGGAGCTGCTTTTTCTCTGAGGTTGAAAAGCCTTTGGCAACTTGATAAGTCTTGTAGCATGTTCCAAAGATGTCTAAGCTTTGGCTTGTCATCTTGTCCACTAGTTTACTCCAAAGTCTAGCATGCTTAAACAAAACTTCTTTTTTTTCTCAGCACTTCTGAATGCAATCCTAGGCTGCTTTGTTGAATTATCCCAGAAGAGGATAGATTTGGTCTCTGCAGTAGCTGGCACCTGGCCTCATAACAATCTTTTCTTTTAATCTACAGGGATTTTTACATTTCACTTGCTTTCAGTATCCAGTCAAAGAATAGTATGAGGTATTGGGAGCTTCATATTCTATGGAAATTGGAGTTTGTGATTTCCGTTTTGTCCTCGGCTATTATGAACTGTAACAGTTCCATTGTTGAGGTGAAAAATGCATGGATCCATGTCCCAAATCCTGCAAGAGAAAGGAGCTGTTGGTTGGGAGCGGCTTTTTCTGACACTTGATATCAACTGGAATCTGGAATAGATTTGGTAGTGGTGTGTAGAGACCTTTACAAAACCTTAAAAGTCTTGTTTAGTGAAGTTCCCAGGGTTGCTAGTTTTATCAGAACTAGTTCATTCCTATGTATGTGAGAACAAAAGATCTCTACTAGGGGTGCACTGATAGAGATTTTGGGGGCCGATACCAATAGCTGAAATTTAAGGAGGCATATTGGCCAATACCGATCCGATATCTGATACAGCTGCCGTTGGCTGGTAAATCCCTTGTCATGGAAGGGGAGTGAGGAAGAAAGGGAAGGGGCATAGGGAAGCAGATCAACAACCTGTATGGTGAGGGAGGGGCAGGGGCAGGCACTGCCTATCCAGGGCGGGACAGAGGCACGGCTCTTAGGGTGGGGACAGCTCCCACTGCTGTTTGCACCCTGGGAGGGTGGAGGCTGGCCCTGCTCTCCTGGGGTGCTAACAGCGGTGGGAGCCACCCCCTTCTCCACAAGCTGCGCCTCTGTCCTGCATTCCCCCCCTACCCTGACTGGGCAGCATCTGCCCCTACCCCCTCCCTCACTGTGGAGGGGGTGTTGATCTGCAACCCCTCACCACGCCTCTTCCCTCTCCATCCCCTTCTGACTTATCAGCTGGAGGCAGCTCTCTACGCTGCCGGCTCTGCTCTGTGCTGTGCTGCAGCCGCGTGCAGCAGAGCATTTATCGGCCCACCAGGGCCGATATCTGATATAGACAATTTTCTTCATATTGGTACTGATCCGATATTGGACCAATGTATTGGTGCACCTCTAAATTCCACAGAGGCAAAACTTCCTACCTGCCTGCAAGGATTATTCATAGGGTATCAATATCTCCCAACATCTTAATTACCATAGGATCTTCCTTTCTCCCCAGGAAATCTCTGGGGAGCCAGGTGGGGCTCAAAAGTCCAGATGTTCAGGTGGACAAAGGAATTGGGAAGAATCCAGAGCTAAGGACTCTTTTCTGGGAGTGCCCTGCTGTCTTGATCCTATGAGGAAGGGGCTGTCCTAGAATGGTCTTCATTGCCACACACACACATTTCAGCCCCAGGACACCTTTGCCCTTGTGCTGTTCCTGGCTAACATTTCAGAATGCTGCAGCCTTCTCTAGTGCCAGCCCAGTGACCTGCAGCTCTGCTTCTAATTTTTCCTCCTGTCACATGGATGGGAGGTAGAGGGGAGGGAAGAGTGGAACAGAAAGGGTGGGAGAGTCAGGGGTTCCCCAGATCTACCACTGGGAGTCTGACACTTCAACTCCAATTGCCTCTGACTCTCCCCTTTCTCTCCCAGCCCAGCAGAGAGATATATGGGACTGGAGCTAAAGGGTTTGGCTCTGGCGGCGGTTGGGGCCCCGGGTGTCTGGCAGGAGGGGCAGTGGAGGGTCTGGCTGGGATACCAGCAGGGCTACCCAGCGGCACCCTGGCACCAGGAGTGTGACCTGACAGCTGGATAGCAGGCAAGCCATCTACCTGCTCTGCCTCCCTAACTTGTCCTGGTGTAACAAAAAAGTGAAACTCTCCAAAATTGCACTTCATTTCATAAGATACGTTCTCTCACTCCCAAATAGTACCTGTTACCTGCGTGTGCTTTAAAACCAAACCATTTTATTTAGGCTAGAGTTTTAAAATACACAATGAAAAACATTATGGGCAACCGCTGCTAGGAAGTTAAGTGTATGGATGGTAACAAAATTGAGAAGTGCTGCATGTATTTGACCAGTTACACCAACTAGTACAGACCCAGTGGTATTGGAATAGGAGGTTTGCAGTTCCCTTTACCCCTTGGTTACACAGGGTAATGTAAACAGGAAACATCTTCCCATTCTAGGAGTTTAGAGAACTTTTCATTTTTTCCTTATGGAATCACAGTCCCCTTACCAAGAGACAGGTGGACTGCTTCAGCCAACCTCCCAAAACAATGAATTTTCCTGCCTAACCCTCTCCCTTTAATTAAAAAAAAAACCCTTCTGTTTTTAGTCTTCATGTCAAGGCCACAAGTTAATATTTTATTTGCTTGGCATGCCTTTAATTCATCTCTCCACATCAGCCTTTTCAGAAGCTGCTGTAAGTAAGTTTACAAGCCCATAGAAAGTATGAGAAATATTTCAAAATTAATTTATTAAGAAAAATAATGTTTTGCATCTGCTCACATTCTGTGAGGGGAGCAGGATGGGCAATGAAACCAAAGGCTTGCTACTGTGGTTGGTATTTCAGGATAGGGGAAATCCTAAAGAATGTTAGTTTACTGGAGATTGCTCGTTAAAAGAAGGAGCAATTTTTTCAGGCCTGTGATAGAAAACTGTATCTACGTGGAGGAGATATTTGTCAGCTGAATCAACAGCAAATCAGTGAAAGGACTGGGGGGTGGGGAAGGTGCTGTAAAGGACAGGGGTGGCTGTGGGCAGTTTGTCTAGTTCAGAAATCTTGCCAACTGTCTTGAGTTTCTCTTGTATGAAAAATTTTAGATCATGACAAACCAGGATTTTGGCTAACTTTAACAGGATGGTGGAGTAGGACAAAGAAGCTTGCTAGCAACAGAGCTGCCTGTGCCTTCCCTGACTCCATGCCAACAGCATGCTGCAAACAGAGAGCACTAGAAAGCCAAGTACTACTGTCAGCAAGTGATTTTGTCACTTGGTATAGTCTCTGAGACGTCTAATGCAGACTGTCTGGCATAATATTGTAATGCTAATATTGATGTAGTTGTACGAGAGTATACCAGAGTGACTGAATTATAACAGGAATAATATATGGAAATAAGCACTCATGCTGGCTAAGCCTGTAATCCCAGACCTAGTTTCTGCCTCTGCCCATCAGTTCAAGAACACACAGAATAAATCACTAGTTACATATTTTAACATCCCCACCCCCCCAGCCTTTTGGAATCCACCTTGGAACACACGGTGAGGGTGGAGAAAGTGGGGGAGGGACAAGGAGATGTCATGACTTCTTCAGGCCTGCTAACTGAAGCCAAGGCCATCCTATAGCATGTGTCCTCCATAATTGTAATGGGAAGCACTCCCACTTATGCTACAAATCCTTCACTAATAATAAAGTTTACAATGGCTTCTTCCTTGACTAATGTTCTGGCCTTACAACCACTTCCTTTCTAGTTCATTCTCAGGGTTCAATCCCCAGGAATATGAGTTTAGTATAAACCCCAGCCCCTCTGGTTACATGGCCTGTTCCAAGGTCTGTTCTTGCTCCACTCTTTTGTGGTAGACACCCTTTTGTTTCTTCTCTGACATCAGATAATTATCCAGTTAGAGGAGTGTATCTCCTTAAATCCTAGGAAGTAAGTAAGTAAAGAAACTGCAGGTGGGATGGCAGTTGACTATCAAAATCCAGGTTTTCTGTGACCTAGGCTTCAGCTGCATCCATACTGTGTGGTACTGGATGCCTCTGGTTTATGTTGATATTCTAGTTCCTTACTAAGTTGTTTTGTTCTCTTGTCATTCTTCTGTTTTATAAGTTGTTCTGTTTTCTTATAATAAGCCACCCTGAGTCTTTGTTGGGAAGGTGAGCCTATAAATCGAATAAACAAATAAGTGGGCTCTAACCTATATCCAGATATTGGAATGTTCAAAGCATATACACCAGGTTAATGGTTTTGTGGATGGATGGTTTGGACTAAAACCTTGGTAAGAGCCTAGCTTATCTCTGCCGTGATAACATGTGTTTTCTGTCTTGTAGCTAAGGGAAAAACCTGGGTTAGTAGAAGAGGACCCCTACAGTGGGGCTGGCACAAATAAGATGCCAAGTATTGTGTATCCTTTTTTTCTCTTTCAGTAGAATTCCACTTTTCCCTTTTGGTCCTTATTTCCAACATTCTCTGTGATGCACAGCACAAACAAAATATTCCTGTTCAGTTGAAACTTTCAAATGTAGTGTTCATACCAGCAGTGTAACAGGAAGCCTGAGTGCCCTGGGTGGCAGCCGTGCACTGGGAAGGATCACTGGCTGTGCTCCAGCAGCCGGTCCAGCAGTGCACCTGCTGGTATTTATGTACTTCCTCCACGGTTGGTACCCAGGGCTGGTACTATGGGTACCTCCTTTCATTATGATACTGGTTCAGACTTTAGCAAAATAAACTCATGTTTTCCTGTTGATTGGTAATATGCTATTTCCTTCAGTTTTCATGTCTATTTTCTACAACATTTGTATAAAGAAATATATTCTAAGACCACAATTTTCTAAATACAAGACATTTATTTCTGTGAATAGAATTTTGGCTAAGTGATCGGTATGAACTGTGATGGAAACTTGTAGAGAGAGCTCCAAATATTCAGTTAGGGTTGAACACCCAAATTTGAATCATCAAGGAAAACTGGAGTATTCCTGCTAAAGATTTCTGCTGCTTTATCATTTATAATCAAAATGTATAATTTGTATTTTGTCATGGATATGTATCACACTGTGCTGTACAGACAGAACAAAAAGATGGTACATGCCCTAACAAGTTTACAATAAAAAAGGTTTAGAATAAAAAAGGGGGATAATACTGGGCAGCAATGGTCTTAACACTTCAGCAGCCCAGCTACTGTCAAGTCATTTATAGGCCAAAAAACTGAACTTCAGCTTTGGGTGAAATTTTGGCTACATTTAAGTCCATTAAAAAAATTCAGTAGAATCAGGGTTTCATTCCTGGGGGTTTTTTTTTCAGGCATTATACATATCTTACAATGAAGAAGCACAGGAATTATATGCATAGTTTTGTAGCGCCTTTATGGGTGTTAATAGGTACCTGCTATTCTTACTATAGAATGAAATAAGATTGAGACACTGACTCCTTGGTCTTTATTTGTTAGTTTGTTTATAGTC
This sequence comes from Alligator sinensis, assembly GCF_000455745.1. NCBI lineage: Eukaryota > Metazoa > Chordata > Crocodylia > Alligatoridae > Alligator > Alligator sinensis. The sequence goes on from NW_005843047.1 coordinate 263,568, forward strand.
AAACTCGTATTAAAACTTTAAGGGATCTGTCTTTCTAGACAGTGGGACTCTGTGTCAAGAGTTAGATATGTTCTATAGATTTACCTATGACACATTTTCCCAGTAAATGAAGCACACAGTGCATTGATGTAAGGTTCTTTGACAACGTACGTATGGTATAGCGGAAAGATGTCATATTCATAATATTTCCATAGTAGTTTATTTTTAAAGTGCTTAATACTTCAGTCATTTAAATAATACCAGCCATGATAAAATAAGGGAGATGCTTGTGTTGGTGTTTCATGTAATTTTGTTTATTTGTGTAAATGATACAGTGGATTACATGTAAACACTGACTGCACGTTAATTAGCTTAGCTCTTGCATACTGTTACTTTAAGCAGTAGGTCATTGCAGAACAGAGCACACAAGGATTTAACTTTTTTCAGTACTGATGAACTGTGTGTAATTTGAGCACTTTCACCATTTTGGCAACTTGCCCAACTTTCTAACTGGGAATAATAATGATTTGTAATGACATTTGTCTCATTATATTAAAAGTATGTGTGGGTGGTATATGTTGTTTGACAATAAAACTAATGAAGACAGGAAATAGAAATATTGTACGTCAAGTCCTGTTGCTTGAACTTTGTAAAAAAAATATTTATCTTTACTGTCATTAATTTTTATCAAAAGAAAAACCAACAGTGGAATCCTGACTAATGAAATCTTGACCCTTCACCCTAGTGAAAAAGCTTGTATTGACTTTAAATAGAGCCAGATGTATACCTTGTAGCCACCCAAAAATTTTGAAAAAGTTTTAACATTTGTCTATTTTAAGTGTATCTTTGAACCATAGTACACAGTTCCAAAAAGAAATGGATGCAGAATTATAGAAAAAAGTATGTAATTAGGAGCTGAAATATGTAACTTTATAGACAAATTATTTCATAGTCTTTCATTAAGAATTTTTAACGTAGTTACAAAAAGTTTGCTGGAACTTTTGATAGGCAGTTCTATTACGACATACAATCATAATATTGAAGGTGATGTTGGATGGTTAGTTAGGGGATTATCTGCTTTAGCAAATACACTGTGGCTTATTTCTCAACTCCGCTTGCACAGGGATATAGTATAGTGATTCTCAACCTTTTACCTGCCAGGACCCATTTGCAAAGATCCATGGCCTGTCCCAACCCACATCCCCCTTGGCCTGCTTGTGCCTGACTCTCAGTACCCTGCCCCCCTCAGGCCATGCTGGTGTCCCTCATTCCTGATCCACAGTCCCCTCTCCCCCCTAATCCTGCTGGAGGGGGACCCCAGCTGCTCCCATTCCGCTCGGGCCAGAGCACGGTGGCTGAAGTGGCTCCAGCTTATGCGGGCGAAAGTGGCCCTAGCGTGGACTGGAGGGAAGAGGAGGAGAGGCCTGCGGCATCTCCGTGCCCTAGGCTGGGGATGCCATTCTGTGCCAGGCAAACCTGGTTATGGCCCTTCCTGCTCCTGGAACAGCATCTCCCATCCACCCCATCACAAGCATGGGCAATGGTGCCTGTGCTGCCAGCCCAGCCACACAGCTCTCTCTCATCCCCTTCCCCTGCTGGCAGGAGCAGGCATGGTACTTGCTTCTCCCTTAGTTTAGATCAGTGGATTTCAACCGTTTTAGACTCAAAGCACTCTTTGTTGGACTCTAGGCACTCTCATTAGACTCGAGACATCCCTTGGAAAATGCCAAATCTTAGCTTTCACTTGTTTTTTTGACTACGGAAAAATAGAGCCTTTTTTCTGTTGCAAATAACTCAAAAAGGCCACAACAGGTTAGAACAGGGTGGGCATTTATTTGGCCCTGACGACCACATAGGGAATTTTGATGACCTGTCATGGGCCAGGTCACCCCCCCCTCCCCTTCCCCCACAACTCACCAAAATTCCCTATGGGGTTTGGGCAGGTGGGGAGCAGCATTTGGGAGTGGGATGGGTGGCTGAGGCTGATACGCTTCCTTGTACGTCCTGCCTTTGGCAGGGGGTGGTGGTGTGTGTGTGTATTGGGGTGTGTGTTGGGGGGCATGTGCACATGTGGGGTGGGGTGGGGCTGCCTGGGTGCTAGGTCCCAGGAGCCTGCTAGGAAGGAGGGGGAGGCGGGGAGCGTGCACACCCGGCTGAGCCAGTGGTGCTCCACATGGGGCCGAGCCCTGGTCAGGGCAGCTCATACCATGCTGCACTCCCCCCATACCCACTGGCCCAGCCAGTGAACAACTTCTGGCAGGGCTGTTTCTTATGCAGCTCCAGCTGGCTGGAAGGCATCTGGGAGCTGGAGCCAGAGCCCCATATGCTGAGGCAGGAACCACCTGACTGAACTCTATCCCTCCCCTCCCTGCCCCCCGCTCAGAGTGGCACAGCAAGGTCAGGGGCAGGAGCAGAAGGAGGAGCCACCCCTGGAAGTGAAGGGAGCAGAACACCCCTGCTGGCCCAGGTTCTGGCCAGCACACATGGCTTCCGGCAGGGCTGTTCCCATGCAGCTTAGATTCATAGATTCATAGATGAAGGGTCAGAAGGGACCTTTCAAATCTTCTAATCCGACCCCTGCCCCGGGCAGGAGAGAAAACTGGGCTCAAATGACCCCAGCTAGGTAATCATCAAGCCTCCTCTTAAAGACCCCCAAGGTAGGAGCCAGCACTACTTCCCTTGGGAGTTGGTTACAGATCCTAGCTGCCCTGACTGTGAAGTAGTGCCTTCTAATGTCTAGTCTGAACCTACTTTCTAACAGATAGCTGCAGAAGGCCAGGTGCTGCTTTGCTCCCTTTGCCTCCAGCAGTGGCTCCTCCTTCCACTCCTGCCCGTGCTGGGCCCTTCTGGGTAGGCAGTGGGGAAGCTTCACCTGGATGGCTCCCACTGAAGGTGAGGGGAGCAGAGCAGCACCAGGAACAGCCCTGCCGGAAGCTGCGTGCTGTGCCAGCAGGCTGGAGTGCGACACAGGCTGCCTTGGAGGGAACGGCTGGGGCTTGGCCCCATGCAGAGCGCTGCAGGGGCAGCTGCAGGCTGGATCCTGTCAGTTGGCAGGCTGTATCCAGCCCACGGGCCATATTTTGCCCACCCCTACGTTGAAATGCTTTTGACACTGTGATTTCCTATTTGAAGTCTCTGGGTTTATCTTGAGAATCATAGAATCGTAGGAAAGTAAGTCTGGAAAGGACCTCATGAGGCTAGCCAGTCTAGCCTCCTACTTAAGGTAGGGCCATCCCTGACTAAACTATCCCAACCAAGTGTCTCTGTAACTTTCTCTTGAAAATTTCTAGGGATGGAGATTCTACAACTTCTGCAAGTAGCCTGTTCTAATGCTTGGGCGCTTTCATAGTCAGAAAGTTCTTCAGTTCTGTTAGGGCCAGCGAGAATATTCTGTCTGTATCCTCCCTGTAATCACCCTTCAGATATTTGAAGACTATTATCAAATCCTCCTTCAGTCCTCTCTTCTCCAGGCAAAATAACCCTAATTCTTTCAGCCTTTCCTCATAAGTCTTGGTTCCAAGGCCCCTAATCATTTTTGTTGCTTTGAGCTGGACTCTTTCCAATCTGTTACCATCTTTCTTAAAGTGTGGAGCCCAAAATGGGACACAGTAGTGCAGATGAGGCCTCACCAGTGCTAAATAGAGTGGAAAAATCACTTCCGTTGATTTACAAATTACATTCCTGTTAATATGACTTGGTATTCTGTTGAATTTTTTGCAACAGGAGCACACTTTTGGTTCATATTCACCTTATGGGCCATTGTAACCTCCAGATCCTTCTCTTCAGTACTGCAGCCTCCCCAGTCATTCCCCAGTCTTTTTTTGTGCATGCAATTTTTCTGTCGTAAGTAGAGGATTTTGCACTTATCCTTGGTGAATGTGTAGTGTTTGCACACCTAACAGTTTTAACATTGTGCAACTCACCATGGCACTCTTAAAGTAGCTCATGGCACTCTAGTTGAGAATTGCTGGTCTAGATAATTATCCTTCTACTTCAGTGAATAGGAGAAGATGTTTACCTGGTGGACATTTTTCTTCACTACATTCTGATAGCTCCCTTTGCTGGTATACTGGAGCTCCCTGAGCCAATCATCAGTGGCAGAGATTGTTTTCTGGACTCTCTCCATTTTTCACTTCTATTTCAAATGTTGCTGTATCCTTTCTGTAGTTTACAAGAAGTCTGGGAGAAAGAGAGTCTCCTCTGAAGAATGACTAAGGTTTCCCTTAACCTGGTGATGGTTTCTTCAAGTGATAGCTGCAGTTGAGTAAAGCCCTTGGGTGAGATCAAAGAGTCTACTTCTGTGTCGGGATTGACTCTAATTACTTGTATTGACTCCTGCCCCAAAGAAGGCTAGGCATCTCTTTATATGGGGTCATGTAGATCTTTGGGAAGCATGTTTTAGCTGTTTTAATAATCCTGCTAGCCAGCCTGTTTTTTTGGCAACCTTTATGGACCATGCTTTTCCACTTATAGAAAATGAGTAAAAAAGGACGGCCATGTGTGAAGTGGACTATGTTATACTCAAGAAGGTCTAGGGGCTCTAAGATCAGTATCCAGCACTGGCCCTGTTGCCTTTCATTCACAGTATCTTTATCATAAACTCTTCCAATGCTAAGATATCTCTAAGAATCTGGTCAGCATTCCTTCCATCATTGAAGCTTCATTGTTTTGGATAAAGGCAGTACTTCTCCTACCACTTCTGGGCAAATAGGTTAAACAGGGTGGTCCAACAGATGGCCTGCAGACTGCAGGCAACCCACAACTGGTTAATTTGTGGCCCCCGGGCTCTCCTCCAGCCACTACTTCCCCTTTCACCTATTGTGCAGTGCAGTGGGAGATCCTGAGGCTGGGGAGCTGCAAGCAGGAGCCAGGGTATCTGTGGCATGGTGCAGCATAGTGCAGTTGGGGGGGTGTGCCTTAACCTTTGGTCTGTGCTGATGTAGTCTGCATGGAGTGTGGCCCCTGGACATTTAGAAATTGGACAGCTCTGGGTTAAAATTTCAGACCTTCCAAATGGATCTTAACCCTACCCTCTGTCCTGAAATAGCAAAGGAGTGGAGAGCCAGCAGCCTACTTTGTCAGATGCTGTAGCATTCTGCTTCAGTGTCAAGAGGTGTGACAGCTCCTGATCATAAATTTTGCTGTCCTCTTCAAGGAAGGTTTGCAAGAGATCTTGATGAGATAGTCTTTTAGCCTTCCTACCCACCCTGGATCTTGAGGTGAGGAAAAACTTCAAGAATGGAGACTAACAAGCTATCATTGCTTAGTCAGGCAATACAATCATTTTGTCAAATCTGAGGAAGAGGAGGGGGAAGTTCCCTGCTACTGCTCTTGGACCATTCTTAACTTGATGATTATGGTTGCCTCCTCCTGCATGAGGTTACCGGAGATTTAGTGGACTTTAGTTGTGTCATTTTATTTTATATTTATTTTATTTAACTTTATATATTAATGAATCCAACTTATCAAGTAACAAATTTGATTTTATTAGAAAATGTTAAGAGGCATGAAACAAAAATGATAAAGCCATAAGGGAAATACAGAGTGCCCGAGCAAGGGACTAACCTAAGACAGGTTGGGGTGAGGAGGGGAATGCAACTAGGTTACATAACTACAACATTTAAAGGTACATCCATCTCCTAAAATATACATAAAGGGCATGTCTACACATCAACCTACAGCAATGTAGCGACGCTGCATGGCGCAGTACAGCAATGTAGCAATCACGTGTGTTTACATTGCCTCCCATGTATAGCATATCACTACGGCGCTGTAAAGGCAAAATTTACCAATGTGCCACACACGTGGCACAATAACCGCCCATACTGTACCGTGCTTTAGTACTTCTAAAAGAGAGTACTAAAGCACAGTGACATGTAGACATGCCCAAAGAAAGATATTTATCTTCCATCAACAGTGCTTCTTTAACCCAAGTCAATGCCCAACGAAGTCTTGTTTTTTCTTTTCTTTCTTTCAGTTTCTAACAGTTCGTTTATGATTCAGTCAATGTTAAGCTTTTGTGTTTCTTCATTTCTATATAATAATTCACCTCTCTTTCCTCATAACTGCAAAATACAAATCTCAATATCTTCTACTTGTTTCTGCTTTTGTTACATTTATTCCAGATTTGTTCTCAAGTGTTAGCTCATAGAACTTGCACTTTCTTTTAATATTCAAAATAATTTCTCAAACTTTCTGATTTAGAGAAAAAAATGTATTTTTAGCAAATACCAAGAATTTCCAGCAAATTTCCAAGCAAACATCTTTTTCCTTCTCACCTGTAGAATACTGACTTAATAGGACAACTTTTGCATTACCCAAACTTCCCAAATCTTTTGAAACAAATCAGTGACTTTAGGAGTGTCACTTCTTCCTGGCTTTTGCAATTGTAATTCATATAGCCACTAGGGCTAAGTACAGGCAGTCAAAAAGCCTGAGGCTGAATCCATTCAATCCTCACAGGTTAGTCTAAGCTAGGGGTGGGCAGTTATTTTGGGTGGAGGGCCGCTTACCCAGTTTTGGCAGACTGTCGAGGGCTGCATGGGTAGCCCTGCCCCTTGACAGGTGCCCTGCCCCTTGGTTACCATCTTGGAACCAGTGTCCCAGGGCCAGTACTGGTGGGGCCCAAAGCGGGGTACAGGCTGGCAGGGGTCTGTGGAGCTGGGCTGAGCTGCACCAGCAGGGAGAGTGGGGAGCTGGTCCGGCTCCATAGAGCCCCTGCCGGCTGGGACCCCCTGCTCCTGGCACCCTGTGCTGGGCCCCACTGGCACTGGCCCCAGGACACCAGTATGGGCCCTGTGCTCCTGCTGGCTCCCTGCCCACTCACTCCCAGTGCCCCCAGCCCTGTGGTACAGGCTGGGTGCAGCACACAGCCCTAACCCCCTGCTCGCCAGCAGGGAAGAAGCTGGTGCTGAGCACAGGGAAAAGCAGCCCCTCGCCTGCCCCATGGCTGGTGCCCCACGCTGCAGCTTCTCGCAGCCCACGCAAGGCTGTCCGGAGCAGGCACAGGCAGCCCCATGTGGGCTGCAAGTGGCTACAGCGCAGGGCGCTGGCCATGGGGCGAGCGAGGAGCCACTTTTCCCCATGCTAAATGCCAGCTTGTAACCCGGCTTCGCTGCCAGCCTGGGCTCAAAGCCGGCTCCGGGTTTGCCCGTCGGTGACAGCAGTTTCAGCCCCCCTGCTTGCCATGCTGGGTAGTGTTGGATGCTTCTGCCCGCCCGAAGCTCACGCGCTGGGCAGCCCACAGGCAGCAGTGGCAAACACTGCCTGGCACGGCAAGCAGGGGGGCCGCAGCTACTGTTGCCATGCTCAGCCCCGATGGGCGAGGCTGGAGCTGGCGCGGGGCCCAGGCTGGCAGTGGGGCTGGGTCACAAGCTGGTGCTGAGCGTTGGTGGGGGGGAGCGGCTCCTCGCCTGCCCTGTGCCTAGCGCTACAAGCTGCAGCCGTTCTCAGCCTGCCTGGGGCTGCCTGTGCCTGCTCCGGACAGCCTTGCGTGGGCTGCGAGAAGCTGCAGCGTGGGGCACCAGCCATGGGGCGGGTGAGGGGACAGTTTCCTCTGCACCAAGAAGGACCCTGGGGAAAAGCTGAGTGCGGGGAAAAAGTGGCCCCTCCCCTGTCCTGTGGCCAGAGCTCCCTGCTGCAGCCGGTTTCGGCCCA
>NW_005843047.1:271273-273245 GCF_000455745.1 Alligator sinensis
CCAGCCATGGGGCAGGTGAGGGGTTGCTTCCCCATCCCCCGACTCAGCTTTTCCTCAGGCCACTTTTCCCCAGGCTCCTTCCCTGTCTTGGGTCCTCCCCTGCCCTCCCCCCACTTCCCCCTTACCTGTGGTTCTGGCATGGGGCAGCTGCATGGTCCCAGGCTAGAAGCCCTAGCTCAGGCTTCCAGCTGGTGGGGCGGGGCAGGGCAGGGCGAGGCGGGCCCTGCTGTTGTGGAAACCCGCTGCACTTCCCCTGGGTCCTACTACCCTTGTTTCCTGTCATTTTTGACAGGAACTAAGGGCATATGAATATTCATTTTCTAAATGTCTTAGGGGCCCCATGGGCCAGATAGAATGGCCTCGTGGGCCATATTTTGCCCATCCCCAGTCTAGGCTGTGCAGATTGAACTGATAAACAAGTTAACAGCCATTCACCTTTGATTCTGGAAATGCAGCCACATGCCTGCAGTGGCCCAAGTCAGAAGGTTGAGGGCACTAGAGCACACCTCCCTGCTCAGCTGGTGTAGATGACTTGGGCCAAGGCTAGCCTGCCCAGCCTGCAAAGAGTGGGAGGTTGCAGGGGAGGTGCAAAGAGTCTTGGGGTGCTGGGGGACTGTGAGTTAGCTTGCATCTGGAGGGGATCTGGGACAGAAGTTCAGTAATCCTATTTAGCCTACATCAGTTAAGTCTGATGCTACATCCATCCAGGTTTATCTTAAATCAAATTTGGCCATTTTGAAAGCAGTTTATGTGCACTGATCTTCTGTTGTATTACAGATTTGAAATGGTTTCCAATCACTTATACTGGTTTTTGTGTAATTTCTGTTCAGTCTAAAAGTTGAGTGATCAATTCCTTATGATTCTTTCATGTTGCAGAGTTCTCAAGGAGGCTCAATTGCCGTATCATTTTAAACCAACTCTGTTTTAGCTTACTCCAGAATAACAGGAATACAGCCAAATCAATGGCCCCTGTTCACGGGATAGGAAGAATTAAATTGTTGAAACCAGAGTTAAAAGGATAATCAATACAGTCTCTTTAATTAAAACCATGCAATATACAGGTCCAAATGAATCTCATATGAGCCAGGCTTAAACTGATGTAAGTGTATACAGCAGGTTGAAAATGATAGATGCTCACTTAGAGGTGCACTGGTACCAATATCGGATCGGCACAGATATAAAGAAAATGTAATATATCAGAAATCGGCCATATTAGGCCGATAATTTGACTGATAAATAGACTGTGCATGCACGTAGCTGCAGCACAGAACAGGCAGTGAGGAGCACGGCCCGACAGCTTGGAGAGCTACATCCAGCTGGTAAGTCTGGTGTTGTGGGAGGGGGGAGAGGGAAGGGGCATGGGGATGCAGATCAAGGCCCCTGCAAAGAGGGGAGCTGGAGCTGGGGCAGAGGCCGGGGCAGGTGCAAGCGCTGCCCAGCCACAGTAGGGTTCAGGCGGGCACAGGAAGGTGCTGTGGCTCATCTGGGAGGTGCAGGAAGGGGGCAGGGCAGCTCTCACTGCTGCGTGCCACTCAGCCGGGAGCCACGAGCGTGGCTTATCCGGCGCTTGCCTGCTTGTCCCAAGGCTCTCACTGCTGCTCCTGCCACTCATCTGGAAGGGAATGGGAGGGGGGGGGTGTCCCCTGGATCTGTGTGGGGTGGGCTGGGGCCGGGATTGCACCAAGCTCTTTCTGGCAGGGTGGGGCTGCTTTGGGCTGGGCGGTGCTGGGAGGGGTGCTACAGTGAATTTGTGGCTGCAACCTCAGCTGCCTCCTAGCACAAACCCTCCCTGCTGGGAAGAGCTGGGCTCAGTAGTCCTGGCCCCGGCCCCAGCCTGCCCCATGCACATCAGGGGGCGCACATCTTCCCCCCCATACACTCCTGGATGAGCGGCAGGAGAAGCTACGGGACGCACAGGGGAGGGCTGGATGAGCTGCCAGACCAGCGGCTCCCCCCCGAGGGGGCCCCAGGC
>NW_005843047.1:273384-282297 GCF_000455745.1 Alligator sinensis
TTCCCTTTCCCCCCCCTCCACACCAGACTTACTAGCTGGATGCAGCTCTACATGGTGCAGGGCTGGTATCGGAAATCAGATCAGTATTGGCCAATATGCCTCTTTAAAAATTGGCTATTGGTATTGGCCGCAAAAACCTCTTATTGGTGCACCCCTATATCCACTGGCTGTGTCTACATGAGATGCTACTGCACAGTTGTTATTGCACATTCATTTAGTATTAGCAAGTACTAAATAAATGCTCAGTAACCAGAGTTACTGCCCAGTAGCACTATGAATGTCTTTTAGGTGATGCTATTGTGCAGTAGCTTAATAATACTGCTCAGTAGCATATTAGCACTATCTGTGCTGTGACACGCTACTGCACAGTCAGCTTCTCATATAGATGTGCCCACTGGCTCCTAATACGAGGTTTTCTTTCTGCATCTTCATTATGATTGCTCTTAGCTGAAATTGGGAGATTCTGATCTGGGGGTAGGAAGCAGTAGAGGTTTCAAAAGACTTTGTGTGTGTGTCTAGATAGAAAAAATTCCTGAAGTGGGACATTGAATCTTCATCAATTGGCCTATAAATAGCCAGTTTGGTTGCAGTCCAAACTCAGTCATGGTTAACTTACGTCTTGGTCAAACATAAGCCAGAGTTAAATGGGGAGCATATTTAGGAATCTTTGGTATGCAAAATTAGCTTTAGTAGTCACTGTACAGCCAAAAGGAAAAAGGTTACGTGTATGTCAGTACACAGACTAAAATAAAAAGAAGCAACAGATGAAAAGTAGGATTGTTTTTGTCAGTATTATCTAAAACTTCCTTTTTGTAAGAAGTTTAACTTAGAAGCCAAATTTCTGGAGCTTTAGATGCTCTGATGATTTTAAAGAATAGGAAAAATCTGGTACTAAAATGTTATGTTTAGACCCTTCCAGAGTCCCTATTTATGACTCTCACATTCTGGATAGATCTAGGTATCAGAGGTTATGGGATCGGGACTCTGATTAGAAGGCGCTTCAGTGAATTTTAATGGAGAAAATTCAAAAACAGCTTCAAAGTTAAGTGAGCTTCTCCTTGTATTGTAACAGTACATGATAAGCAAAATAAAATTGTAATATAACAGAGAACCTAAACAAAGATATTAATTTGGACAGTTGGTATTCAAACACATCCAGTCAAGTAGAGTTTGGCAGAAAACTTCCTTTCTGAATGATCCCATCTCATTCATTCGTTGTAAAGCGTTACAGTGCGAATATGGGATGGTGGTACTGGTACTGATCTTTATAGTCACAGCACTCATGGTTATGTATTTTAGTAAAGAGCCTGTTAAAATCACACTAGCATTACATGCTTCCTTTCACATTTCATTTCCTGTGCCCTTAGGACCCAGGTGTCTTTTTACAGTGCTAGGAGCAAAAGGCGTATGGTGTATGATCATCTTCTATGTGAAGGGAGACGGTGGAAATGGGGTATGGTGGCTGCCTTGATTCCCGAGTTTTTCTTGGCCCTTGGACTATTATTTACCCTCCAGTTGTCAGTTTTCACTAAGGGGTTTTTTTTTGCATGGAGCAGCACCTCTAATTATTGCAAACTGCTGGCTGCCCTGTGGTGCAGGCACCTCTCCAGATGGGTGGAGTGTCTGTGTGTAATAAGGAAGCACAGAATTTCTCAGTTATTTGGGGATGTGCCTGAACCCTGCAGGACAGTCAGCAGTATGTAGGCTAGGATATGTGAGCATGTGTCCCCTTTCAGGATACTATGTAAATCATTTACATGCATAACCTCAGAACTGAAAAAAAATGACTATGCACTTACCTAGAGTACAAAACTTCCACATGGATAAATATGTTGCATACAATGCTCTTTAAGTACATGGCACTGTCAATGCTGTGGTACTGGCATCTCGAAAACTGACTAGCTCCTCTCATTTTCAAGAGTTTTCTCATTACAGTCCTGGTTGCTAATTGCCTCATTAGTGCGGCACGTTCTCCTTGTCTTCAGCTTATGCCTTGTGCTGGGAGTGGCCCCGGCTACTCCCTCGCTGTCTGCACTGCCCCACTCAAGGTTGCCATTTATCCCACTGAGGAGGGGCTCATTCTAGCTCTTCTGGCCTCCTCCCTCCTCAGGGACCTCCACTTCTCTGCTGTCTTCCCACTGAGCCACTTTGAAGAGACACGGCTCTTCTCTGGACTCACCAGAGCCGCCTCCATTTCCAGATAAGTACCTAGTCCTGTGACCAATCCTCCACCGCCTAGCATCCCATGGTTCCAGTGTGCTGCCGAGTCATGAGTCCGGCTCCTTGCACTCTTCTCTTCTGAGTCTTGGTTGCCTCATGTAAGTCTTCTGGTGCCTGAGGGCAAAATGCCTATGTCCCGCTGCTGAATTTATACTGGCCATGGTGGGCTAATCACCCAGCCTTCACCCCAGTGTGTGATCCTTACCACCTGGCAGGGTGCATTGTCAGGTCATTCGGTCTGACCTGACTCAGTAGCAGGGCTCCCACCTAAGCCCCTGTTACATATATATTACATGTGAAGCACACAAAAATGAAACTGGTAAACAGAGACTCCTAGCTGATGCCAGACTTTAGTGCCAGAGTGCTATTTTGTGACATCCCCTGAACATTAATTTTTAACATTCGTATTTAGTATTAAAAAATACTGATACCTGCAATTTGAGATTCAGTTAAATAGTGAAAATAAGGGTTTGTCCCTATCCATGTTTAAATCTAATAATGCAGTGCTGCTTAGATATGAAGAGAATGCTTTCAGTGGCTCTAATAATGCATTATCTCATGTATTGTTACAGAGTAGCAGTTTACAAATGATTAAGCTGACATGGTCTATATATAATGAACAACCACTGGTGAAGCAAGTAATTAAATGAAAAGTATAGTCCAAAATGTAGTAAACATTAAAATTCAGGGCAAAGTATTTTCAGGCAGGATTACAAGAACCTATCTTATCTCATTGTATTCCTGCATGAATAAAGACTTCTAACTGAATAGAACTTCAGATTGTACAATGCAATTCTTTCCCTCCCATGCGGATGCTTTCTCAAAGTGCCAGAAGAGTGAGATTTCACTTCACATAATGAATTTTTAAGAGAACTAGGGCACATCTACAAGGGATGCTAACTGTGCAGTAGCCTAATAATACTACCTAGTAGCGTGTCACAGCATAGACAGTGCCAATATGCTACTGTGCAGTATTATTAGGCTACTGTGCAGTAGTGTCACTAAAAAGGCATTTGCTAGTGCTACTGTGCAGTAACTTTGGTTACTGCACATTTATTTAGTACTTGATTATATAATGTGAGAGGGTAGACTGGAGTCCACCCAGCATGGCCCGGACCCCTAATCGGAATGCCCTGGCACTCGCCGCAGGAGCGGAGACAGGCAGCAGTGAAGGAGACCGGAGCTCGGACACTGGCACAGGTGCAGGCTCAGCAGTTCCGCAGCTGCCTGATCCTGTGTGTTGGGGAGAGCTGGGGGGTGGCTTCCGAGCAGCATGGGCTGCTCAAAAGGCAGCTGGGGAAACAGCTGGTGGCAAGCCGGGGCAAGAGGGGTGGAACACCAGCCAGGAGACTCTGACTCCGGAGCTGGGAGGCTCCAGCTTCAGCCCCAGCCCCAGCTCCCCAGAGAAGGGGTCAGCTGCCTACCAAGAGATCCCAACCAGTGAAGCAGGAGGCAGACTTGGGGATTGGCAAGAGCCAAGGAGCCTCGAGGAGAAGCAGTGATCAGGTGGGATGCCGCCGGGGAGCAGCAGGGCTCCAGCTAGGAGCTCTGGAACCGAGGCTGAGGGTAGACCTTCAAGCCCTCAAACATCCTTGGGTGGCTCTGGATGAGGCAGAGCATGGGGAACCACGAGCCCTCAAAACGGGGAGAGGAGTGACGCTGGCAAGAGAGACCAGGATGACAGGACCTCAGGTCAGCCGGGCTCAAGGGCGGGGACACCAGAAGAACTGGTAGGGGCGGGGCACAAGGGCATCCCCCGTATCCCCACCAGTTAGAGGGGAAGGGATGAGCAAGACCCCACTGAGGGGTGGGATAGAAAGGAGGCCTGAGACGAGAGAGAGAGAGATCCACACAATCTCGGGAGCTCCGCTGGCAGGTGCCAGCATTTTCATTTGCATTATAGATGACCCCAGCAGGGGCAAGTTTATTTTTGTGAAGAAGGGAAAACTAACCCGAAGACCTGGGACGAAACCCCTGAGGTACACGGCCCAGAAGACCCAGCCCTTGCAAGGCAGGCAGTGTGGGGAAGATCTGCAGGGAGCAGCATCAACCCAGGCCAAAGACGTGGTAAGGATGGGGTAAAGGGGAGGTTTGGAGCCCCACAAAGACGCCCCCCAGGGTCGAGACCCCTCCAGGCCCCAACAGGGAACTTCCTCCCCAACAAATAACACCAAAGACGTGGCAGAAAAGAAAAAGGGCCAGCGTCCAGACTAGGTGACACCGGATTAGGGTTTCACTCTGACGTCGCTGGGGGGCAAGGCACCGACGAAGAAGTCCCCAAAGCCTTACAACACCTATCAGCGACATATAAGTACTAAATTAAATGTGCTGTAACCACTGCACGTTAATGAATGGGAAGATGTGCCCCTTGAGTTGGAAATATTATATTACTAGTAAGAAGCAATTGAAACCTTTGTCTTTCCAGTGATTTATTTTAAAATAAATTTACTATTTGTTTGACGTCTTTTTAGTAGCGAGTTGTACATGCTTTTCATTGCTGCTAGCGGAGTTTTCTGTGAACTTTGCTCTTATTTTTTTCCTGTGCAGAAATAGAGAGAATTTTATTATTGTCTTTTGAGTACAGCCCTCTTGGCTGAGAGAAGTTTTGCTATCTAAAATAGTTTGGTAGATATCTGTCTTACATTTTAGGTAAACTTTTGGTGCATGCATCTCACTCTTTTATATTATATTCTGTTAATCCTGCACAAACATGCTATTATTCTATGAACATGCTTATTATTATGTAATATTGTCAGAAGACAGGGCAGGGTAGCACGTTAAATACTAACTCATTAATAAAGGCATACGCTTTTGTAGGTGACAGCCTACTTTGTCAGCTGCATCTGAAGGCTTATGCCTTTCCAAATGAGTTGCTCTTTAAAGTGCTATGCTGCCCTGCCTTTTACCTGACTTCAGATTCCCATGACTAACTACCTCTTTCTATAATATTGTTATTGGAAGATGTTTATGGCACATGAGGGATCCAAACAGGGGTGCCAAACATATTACTTACAAGCCAGATCTGGCCTGTGGAGCTGCTCCATTCAGTCCACTGGGCATTTGGAGGGCTAGGGAATATGGTGGCATAGCTTGCTACATATTTGGGGTCCCTGGGTCATCCTTAGGAGGAGGGTAAGCAAGGACTGTGCTGGTACAGTATTACTCAACCTGTGGCTGCTTAGCTTGTAATCAATGCCAACTTCCTTCCCTGGGCCAGAACCACTGCTGTTGCTGGCCTGCCATGGCTTCCCCATGCTAGATGCAGCCCACAAGGAGTCCCATGGTCGTGAATCATGAGGTGAATTTGACACTCTTGATCGATAGACAATCATAGACTTGTTAAAATCTCATTAAAATAATCTTGGAGTCTTGTGCAGCTGCCAATTATGGACTGCTTGGATTTGTGAGAGTAGCACAGGATGCATCAGTGCTCACAAGTGTTATAAGGAAGAAAAAAAAGAGTTAAGTCAGAAAGAAAAAACAAGAGATGTGTTAATCAGCACTGGTTGAATAATACCCAGTCTGTGGCTATTAATGTTTTCGCTATTAATTGTGATGGACATTTACAGTGGACTCAGACCAACAGGGTTCATAGTAACTCCAAAGAAGGTCAGGAATTCTTGTTAAACCGGATAACATCTTTCTTCATAGACATATCATTTTATGTTGTACTTAAGTTGTGGGGCCAGGGTTATTTTGGTGATTCTTTATCACATGGACCATGTTGATTTACCCAAAATAGATGTGAAATGGCAGAGTAACTACCTGTGAACCAAAGGAAGCCAGAGAACAGCTGTGTCTGCTTTATAAGGGATCTTGTTGGCCTGAATTACAATAAAAGAATGAAATAGTTCAGTTGACCTATGGCCTATTCGGGCTGTGGCTGAAATGATAAAAGTCTTACTTTTGGGACTCAGAGACATAGACTGACACAGCCTGAATGTAGGAGTTTTCTCTAGGCAGTTGATCCCCTGAAGCACTTTCCCAGAGGCACTTGATTTGCAAGGGTTTTTATTTAGAGAGAGGTTTCCTCAGAGATGTTTTTCCTTTTATAGAGTAATATCTTTATACTGGAGCAGTCTTAATTAACTAGAAGTATATTGATTTTTTTTGTTGTGTCATGTGATGCTCCTTTTTGCATGAAATAAGCATACTACAAGGAATAGCCATAGCCTTGATGCTTCCTAGTTTACCTATGCTGGATGCTGAGTTAAATTCTCTCCACCTAATTTAGTCATGCCAGTATTTCCATAGAAATATGTGGGGAAAGTATGAGCTAGTTGAAGTCCCTCTGACAATTACAGAGGCCTTTTTGGGCTCATGCTTCCATTCTGCAGCTTGCCAGTTTGCACAAGTGATGCTCTGACAGGCATATATATGCTTATTTCCTCTGCCAGTTGAATGGGTAAAACCTGGTTTAGCTCCATTGAAGAGTCTACATTGATTGACCCTAAATTAGGGTCTGGCCCATGACTTAGAAAACAGAGAGTAAAGCAGACACAGGATACACTGAAAGGCTTCATCACATGTGCTGTTTATTCCTTCTGTGCTGTCATCAGTCTGGGTCATCAGCATCATGGTACAAGATATATGATAGGGCCACTGCTCAAAAAAGTGTGTACTCAGAATGTGGATATCCAGATAAAATGACAGCTTCATGGGATAAGTGGGATTTGAAGGAAGATAAGGAAGAAGTAAGAGCTTGGATGTGGGTGACTGTTCTACCTACAGTGTACTTGTATGCTAGTCCTATATATAAACATTTATCTGACATTCTGGGGAAACTGTTATGATTTGCATTCTGTCTGGAAAATGAAATCCTAAATACATGCTAAGCACTTCAAAAGTATTAGAAAATATCCGTATAATATTATTTCTATTTCATGCACAAGATAAGAGGCTAAAACCAAGAATACTGTGGTTTAAATACTAGATATACATTCTAGGTATATACATTTTGGTTTGTGTGAATACTGTGAGTTAATACTATTAATTCTGGTATTTGCAAATCCTCTTTCTAGTATTTTTCTTTCTTTCTTTCTTTTTCTGTCTCTAAGGCTATGAACAGACATTGTATTTGCCCTGGGAGAAACTTTTCTCTCCTGGGACAAAGTATGTTTTTTTAGGTGTTCTGGGCCAAAGCCTGAAAATCTGTGTGGGATAAAAAGTAGTAACATCTCAGGACATCATAAGCTGTGTCTGAATACTTGTCATGGAACAGTGTCCTGAGACAAGGGATCTAGTCTGTCCTCAAGACATCCCAGTCCCAGCCCCTCCTGAGCTTGGGGCAGCCACTCTAGCCCTGGTGACAGATCTCTACTTTCTGGAGGTGACAGAGCATAGATGGCTCTGCCCACTTATTAATTGCTCTGCAGGGTAACTCATAAGTCATTCTTTTCTCACCACTTGCTTGAAGTCAGCATCAAAGCCTGTGCCTATAAGGTCCTGGTATGAGGCCATAAGTCTACTTTTGATCTCAGTGGGTGCATTTATATGAGATGCTTAATGCACAGAAGACTAATTCTACTGCTCATTAGTGCAGCTGGCAAAAACCATGCTAATGTGCTAATGTCCAGCTGGCTTAGTCTAATGCACATCAATGTTCATCTGTGCTAATGCGCAATAGCGCTGATTATGGCACATTAAGTTAGTACCTGTAATTACTATCCTGTGTAAGCAAAGCTATTTTTTATTTGCTAAGAACAGAGCTACTGTGCAAATTGTTTTTCACTTGCTCAATGTATAGAGTAAGTGCTTCATTGCAGAACTCAATAAGTCATCTCATTCCAAAATTCTAAAAATCACTAATAATGAAATTTAACTATCACTCCAAATATGATCCATAGCTATGACATCACAGACATGACACCAAGTCATAAATTTTATAAAAAATAGTGTCGGCAATCTTTTCAGACCCTGTTTTTGTATTCACATGATTTTCCTTATAAGGCAAAGACCTCTTTAAAACAAGATTAACCAATCGCCATGTAAATATAAAATTAGTAAGGAACCATGTTATAAAAGTAAAGTGCCCCACTGGAAAGTTGGGAGGAGCCAACTATTGTAGTCCAGAGGTTGCTTACACCTTTCCTTCCAAGGTGGTGTTACTGTGCTCACTGTTGTTGTTATCATTCATATATCTTTACTCATGTCACCTTGATTGAATGTTACCTAGCTCTCGGGCTTGTCTTTCCAATAAATAAGTGATTGTGTTGGCCAAAAAGACAGGTGGAATAAAGGATGGACTTTATTCCAAAAACCTGTCCTAGAACAAAATGGTGGTGGTCTTGTCCTAATCTCAGGTTCAAGGCCTTCTCAACAGCACCCACCCAAACAGCTGAGGGCCCATCCATCAGGAGCATCCTTGGACCTGTCTACCACTGTCAAGCCAAGGTCTGTCTCTATCCACCTACTCATCTGTCCACCTCCATCCTTCCTCTTTCAACTATGGCTCCTCTGTCACCATCCAATGTCATATGCAAACTTGGGAGGTAACGGATCTCATTGCCATTTGGGGGTCGGTGGAGAGCCAGCAGACACTGTTCAGGCCACTGAAACCAGGAAGTCTTTGAACAGATCACCATGGAAATGGCAGTTTGTGGACATGACCATGAATGGGCCAAAAGACCCAACACACATCTGCAAAGAGTGAGTGGCAATTAATGGCAAGGGTAGGGAAAGGCTGGGGGACAG
>NW_005843047.1:282317-288180 GCF_000455745.1 Alligator sinensis
AAGGCTGGGGAACAGTAGGGAGTGGGCAAGGAAGTGGAATGCTCCATGTGGAACCTCATGGCCTTGCTTCAGGATTGCCCCAGCAGGTCTCCCCATCCCCTCTCCCCAAGTAATTGCAATGCGTATTGAAGGTGGTACCACTTCAGTCAGATTGGCTGATTAAGGTTCCCCATTACTTTCTAGAGGCATGTCACTGAATTGTCATTTTGTTCTGTGTCCCTACTTGTTTGATAATGATTGAAAACTGCTTAAGATAATGGCTCAGTTACCACTTCATACAGTCCACCCCCCTTGCAGACTAGTTGGCCAACAGCTACCTGCTCTGCTTGGCCTCACACCCAGACCTCAAGATAAGGCACTAGGCATTGCTCTAAGGAATGTAGTGGTTTGCCCAACCCCTCATCTGGTCCTTTTTTCCAGCTAGGGGCCTTCTAATTTCTTGGTCATTGCTACCAAGGAAATTGGTGGCTTACCTAAACCCTGCCCTGTTCCCTCCAGCTTGGGGTTCTGTGAAAGACTGCTCTCCCACAAGTCATATAAAGCACCCATGTTCATGCAGCATGGCAAGCATAGTTTGTATGTTTGTATGCGTGGTAACAAAGAGCTCCTGCCTCCTCAGTAGTTAACTGGACCAGGATTACATCAGCCAGAGCAAAAACGTTCTGTGGTTACAGACAAGGTTTGTTAGGGGTCCCACTACCAGCTGGTATTTACGACAGCCTACAAGAGCAGAAGACACACGGTCAACCTCGCCGTACTCCTCTCCCCCCCCCGCCCCAAGTGACCAGCTTAGTCCAGGAGACTCATGGAACTTCAGTCCCAGTGTCCCTTGCTGTACCCCTGCAAACCTGCCTGGGGACACCCCTTTGTTCACAGGTCATTCACAGGCTGAATGACCTTGCAAATTGCAACTTTGGTTGAGGACTTCTTCATGCCTCATTTTTGTACTGTCTTTTGCAGACCAAGAGCACCCTTAGTGCTCTTTCCATCACTCTGAAATATAATGGTCTAGCTAGACCAGGGGCGGGCTGTATCTGGCTCATGGGCTGCATTTTGCCCACCCCTGAGCTAGACTGTCCTTAGGCCCTTCGAGACATATGCTGCCACCTAGCTTCATGCTCCCACAGGGCTCATCCATGGAGTAAGCACCGCCTCCAACTGATGGCCATGCGTACCCCACAGCTGGAACAGTGGTGGTTAATGGTTGGTTGCCCCCTTGCACAGCTTTAGGCGTCACCATCACCTGAGAATGTGCTGCATGCATGTGTTACAACTACACTGGACCCACACTATGGGCATAGGTTGCTGTTTTGGCTCTGTTTGGTTTCTGGTTCTGCTCATTTTGTTTTTGATATCTTTGGAATTTTCTGTTGTGCCTTTTAATAAAGACCTGCCTGATGGTACACCATGGCACACATTCAGCCATGGCGAGCCCTGCATGTGTAGGGCTGAAGCTCCAGGGTCTCTAAGGCTAGGGACAGACAGTACACATAAACCAGTTTAAATGATCAGAAACTGGTTTAAACCTGTAACAGAACCTACGTTCAGTGCACATAAACCAGTTTGAAAATGGCTGAAACCAGTTTGAGATAAACCTGGTTGAATGTAGTATCAGACTTAACTGATTTGGGTCAAACCAGTTTATGCAATGTCCGTCCCAGACCCCTTTCTGGTTTAAGATAAACCAGACTCCCCCAGCATCCTGGCATGCTCTCTGGGCTGGGCTGAGCTCTCTGCTCCACAGCAGGACTGGCCCCTCCCTTCTGCTCTCTGGTTGCAGCTCCCACAGAGATTGTGGGCTGCTTCCCCCTTTCCCCTCACCACTCCCTGCTAAGCAGGAATTCCGCCCTCCCCTGTGCCTTGCTGAGAGGTGTCTGTGTATTAGCTAGTAGACCAAATGTTGGCTATGGTCCTTACTGAGTCAACAAGTAGAATCAACAGGTAACTGGTAATGTCCCTCCATTGTTTTCATAATGGGATAAATACTGAGTTAGGGGTGATAAACACTGTTATCAATTCCCTGCTGGGCTAATCAGAGCATCTTGCTGAGGCCTGACCATGCCCCCCTCAGCTCAGTACTGTGGAAAGGAAGGCTGCTCTAGTGCTCCCCGGCTTGTATCCTGAGCCACTGCAGGTATGTGCCTGCATGTCAGGAATGTCTGTGCAGTTACAAAGTGATTTAGCTTAGCCAGGTTAGACTAACCTGCAAAGATTGAATCAATTCAGGCTCAGTCTTTTTGAATGTCTGTCCCTAGCCTAATTAGAAGTAGGGGCCAGTCATTCCTTCCAACTTTCCTAGCTCCATCAGTTCTGGCAGATTAGAGCTCCTAAATATTTTGACATCAAGCACCCTACCTGACTAGCCGGCATTTACACGTGTAGGATGGCCACGGCAGTCCATGACTACCAGCATCACAACTGAGAACAAAGCCCTTGCAGCTGATGAAGCTGTGGCCACAGGGCACAGGGGAAAGGTTGGTGATGCGTGCCATTCATGACTTAGGTGTAGTTGGGTAACCCAAGGCTGGCAAACCCATCCATGACTCGCCTGCTGTGAACTTGCCAGCACCAGAATGGTTTGCTGTGATTGGAAGCTTTCATGGGTAGTGAGCATCCATATTATGATGGTGTTCCACTTCTAAATGGACAAGGGTGCTTCTGTCCCAGTGGTCTGCTGCTGAAGGCATGGGGCCATCTTAGTGCCACTGTTCATTGTCCCAGGTGTCTATGATGATCTGTCCGCACCAGTCAGACTCAGAAACACCACTCTATATTTTGAAGACATTTGCACATTAGCCTGGCTGACACAACTTTGGGTTGAGAGCTGCTTGCCCAGAGTGAGAGCTGAATGTAGCCACGGGTCCCCCAGTGATTGACATGAAGCAAGTGCATGAGTTTTTTTCCCTGTAAACTGTCCTTCCTCAGTTGTTGCATGAACAGCTGGAGCCAAGTTGGCTGTCTGGGCCCGTCAACAATACCTTTTCCACATAATCTGGAGCACAAGCTCACGACAGTCTGCAGTACTGTCTGCAAGGCAAGGGCCTTATGTGGATCCTTTTGCAGACTGGCTGCTAGCAGCAGGTGGCAGTGGGAGCAGCTGACATACCAGGTGGTCTGGGGCAGGAGTTGTACAGTAACATCCACTCAAGTCCTTCCCACAAAGAATTTACCAGCCGCTCCCACACAGTTGACCTCCCAAGGGGAGTTTTGCTCAGAGCTGAGGAATGCTTGGGAACCTACAGACACTTGACTGCAGCAAGGCACACTTTGTGCTCTCTCCGGACACCTGCTGGCAGAGAGCCAGCAGTGTATTCAGCCGAGTGCTATCCCTTTTGCAAGGGTGATGTGTACATGCCAATCCTACAACTTTTTGAATGCAAAACAAACACAGGGACAACTGTGAACAAACACAGGGACAACTGGGCTTGAGACAAATATGACATTTGTTTATACCCTAAGTCACCTTTGCATTTGGGGAAAGTAATAAGTAGCTGTCCATGCTATAATCCAAGTCCAAATCTGATTGCATTCCACTTCAATTTAAAAAAAAAAATCTAAGTTAACCCAGTGATATTGAAATAGTTCAAAACATCCCTATCCTTCTAGAACTATTAAAGGATATCTTGTTCCACTTCTTCCCTCCTGGAACAGAAGCACCTGAATGGAGTTTTGCTGCAGGAGTATGAGAGTAGGAGGTGGGATTTAGGAAACATGCAGTGGGTCCCACGTACATTGTATGTTGCATAGCAGAGTTCTCGGTGACAGTTTCATATAGCAGGTAAGGATTGGAGTAATTTGGGGCTGACGGCTCTATGATTGCATAGTTCCACTGGTCAACTGAATTGGTTAAGTAGTGCCTAAAAGTTACATTAACCACAAACACTGGCATCTGAATGGCACCATGGCCCTAGCATGACCTGCAGGAGAAGGATTCCAACCTTCCCTTGTGTATTATGTTAAGGCCCAGACTTTTTATTTGCACTGAAAGCTGAGGTGGAAAAGAACATATTTACAATAAATTCACTCAAAAACATTGCTGTTGATAATTCCTTCCCTTCTCCTCTCCAGGTTTCCCCCCGCCCCCCCAAATCGGAAGATAGAAATCTCTTGCCTGTAGAACTTGTGGGGGGAGGGTGGGGACGAGACAAGATTTGCTGGTAGTTGAATAGGGAGTAATTGGAGATTTTGGGACACAGGAAGTTGTGAGGGCTTTTTGAAGACGTTAACTAGATCTGAAATGATCACCAGTAACATAGATTACTCTTTTTAGGTTTCTGTTACTGACATGACTGAGCTGGCTTGTTTGCAAAGTCTTTTCCTGTTTGCAGAGACTAGAAGACAATGCTGCATCAGTTCATACTTTGTGTATATTCCAAAATCATCTTTACAACCAGGAGTCCCATTTTTCACAAACCTGGATGCTAAAATAAAGCCCTACATGAATGTGGCATGTATTTTTCTTATAACTTATTTTAATTTAAAACTTGTGAGGAGTAATCACACTGAATATGTAGTTATGGTAAAGAAAAAGAAAATAAACTCAAAATTTCTGAGGAAAATGTGTTTGTATGTGTGTAAATATAGGTGGGGTGATTGAGTTTGCTTCATACTTCCCATTGTATTTATTTTTTTTTGTTTGTAACTTTGAAAAACTTTAAGCATTTGGACTGATATTTTGCGTGCAGGGTATCTGCCTTAGGCTGAACTAGAGCTCTACCCCTTGCTTTGGAAAAGGCTGAAGTTTGGCAGGGAAGTGGCCTTTGTTTCAAGGATATGGTTTTGCAATGAAGTTCAGACCCAAATTGGCTGAGTCATAAGCCTTTGAATCTTTAGTTTGCAGTTTCTCAGTAAAAATGTTTTTGATGTACCTAATAAATTTCTGTAAGATTTTTTGTCACTGCTGAGCTGGAGGGTGAGCAGGATTTTCCCTATCATTCTAACTGTGAATGCTAGTCTCACCTGAACAAAAATGATGTTTTAGGCTGGTATAGGTACATCAGGAAGAATAATTCTACTATACTCTCAGAAACCCCATGCTGGGCCCAAGCTGGAAAAATGTGGAAGTTGCTTCAGAGCAAGGTGTGAATAATGTGCAGTAATTATTTTCCTTGCTCTCCACAGGTAATGGCAACCCCTTTCCTTCTTGAATGGCCTCTTCTGCTAATTATGTTATCTCTTCTGCTGCACTTCTCTTGTTTTGTTGCCTTTTCCTGATAGCCATCTCTTTCTTCCTACTTTACAGCCCTACTCTATTCTTTTAAACAAACTTTTCATTTACATAGGGAATAAATTCAACAATTCAACAAGGAGAAATGCAAAGTGCTGCACCTAGGGAGGAAAAATGTCCAGCATACCTACTGCCTAGGAAATGACCTGCTGGGTGGCACGGAAGTGGAAAAGGATCTTGGAGTCCACTAGGACTTGAAGATGAACATGAGTCGGCAGTGTGACGAAGCCATCAGAAAAGCTAATGGCACTTTATCATACATCAGCAGATGCATGATGAATAGATCCAAAGAGGTGATACTTCCCCTCTATCGGGCGCTGGTCAGACCACAGTTGGAGTACTGCGTGCAATTCTGGGCGCCGCACTTCAAGAGGGATGCGGATAACCTGGAGAGGGTCCAGAGAAGGGCCACTCGTATGGTGAAGGGCTTGCAGGCCAAGCCCTACAAAGAGAGACTAGAGAACCTGGACCTTTTCAGTCTCCGCAAGAGAAGGTTGAGAGGTGACCTTGTGGCTGCCTATAAGTTCATCACGGGGGCACAGAAGGGAATTGGTGAGGTTTTATTCACCAAGGTGCCTCCGGGGGTTACAAGAAATAATGGCCACAAGCTAGCAAAGAGCAGATTTAGACTGGACA
>NW_005843047.1:288211-292085 GCF_000455745.1 Alligator sinensis
ACTCTTTCCTACCTATGCAGGGGGTCGGACTCGATGATCTATTGAGGTCCCTTCCGACCCTAACATCTATGAATCTATAAAACACAGGCTATTGTTTTAACTGTTATTTAGCTCAAGTTGTGTCTGCTTGTTTCCCAGACTGGAAGAAGGGCATTATGTGTCCAATAGCTTGTTTAGCATCTCTCCGAGCTAACTATACAGTTCAGCAGCAAAACTACAGGGGGTAGGGGCATGACTGGTGCAGTGGACCCAGGCTCCAACATGAGGGAGGGGAGGGGAGAGGTAGAGGAAAGAAGGTTGCAAAAGTAGCTGCCACTGCCATTGGCACTTCACAGCCAGTGCTGCCTTGTGCACACCTACTGCCCAGGGCATGGAGCTACTCTGCTATGCTTCTGATACAGTTGGTCCAGTGAAAGATACCACCAAAAAATTCCTTGTATCACACAGATTTCCTGGACCATTATGGCTACAATATTACTCCAAATCTATTGTGATAACTAAGACATTCAACGATGAGAGGAAACAAGGAGACATAATCATTGTGATCCCTTCTACATAGTGCACTTAAGGCATAATTAACCAGTTAATCATGTCTTAATTTATGACCCAGCTATGTGTCCAACCAATTAATGGTTTGATAAAACAAGCAATAAGCTCCATAGTTAATCCACAAAGATGTGTAGTAACTTTTTAGGTTGTGCAAAGCATGCCATTAAGGCTAGGGACAGACATTATACTGGTTTAAGTGATCAGAAACTGGTTTAAACCTGTAACAGAACAGATGCTCAGTGCATCTAAACCAGTTTGAGAATGGCTGAAACTGGTTGAATGTAGTATCAGACTTAACTGATTTGGCTCAAATTGGTTTATGCAATGTCTATCCCAGACCCCTTGCTGATTTAAATTAAACCAGACTCCCCAGCATCCCGGCATGCTCTCTGGGCTGGGCGGGGCTCTCTGCTCCCCAGCAGGGCTGACCCCTCACCTTTGTTCTCTGGCTGCAGCTTGGCAGTCTCTGCAGGCATCTGCCCTGGCTTATGCTCCCCCTCCTCAGTCTCTGCTAAGCAGGCATTCCCCATCCCTCACAGACACCTCAGCATTAGCTATCAGACCACATGCTGGCTACCTATGAGCTGTAGCACAAGGAACAAAGGCAGAGTCAACAGGTAGCTGGTAACGTCCTTCTGTTTTCTTAATGGGGTGATAAATACTGAGTTAAGAGTGATAAACATTCTCAGCTGGGCTGTTCAGGAGAGGGGAAACACTCCCTAATCACAGCATCTTGCCGAGGCCTGGCCACGCCCCCATCAGCTCAGTCCTGTGCAAGGGAAGGGAGGGCTACTGTAGTGCCCCCTGGTTTATAGTGTGAGTCACTGCAGGCATGTGCCTGCATTTCTGGGATGTCTGTCTGGTTACAAAACTGATTTAGCCTAGCCAGGTTAGACTAACCTGCAAAAATTCAGTCAATTCAGGCTCGGGCTGTTTGAATGTCTGCCTAGCCTAACTGAACGTGTGTCCAAGTGTTCCCCTGTGGTTGGGAGCCCCATCAACTTAGGGGCTCAGCCACAGGGCTGCACCACCTGTTGCCAGCTGACAAGGCTTGCAGTGGTGCCGCTGCTGTGAGCCTTGTCCTGTGGGACTTGCAGTGGGGAGAACATGGCTGGCAACTGCGAGCCTTGTCAGCTGTGGGGATTACAGCAGGGGCAGCCTCATTGGCTGCACGGTTATAGCAGGGGCAGCGGGGAGAATGCACCTCACAAAATGTGCAGTGGCAGCAGTTTTCTTCCCGCTGCCCCCTTTGCAAGCCCCACACCTTGTGTGGCTTCAGCAGTGGCAGCATTCTCTCTGCAGCCCCCCTGCAAGCCCTGCAGCCAGCATTGGCAGTGGGGCATGCAGGCATGGGAACTGATGCACGTGATCCTGGGCTCCCCCTGCACCACTGATAAGATGTGAAGGGATCTAACATGCTGTCCCAAAATTGCACCTCCTGCCATGCATGTGTGGCATGGTGGGAGGTGTGATTGTGTGGATCATGCATTAGATCCCATCCTGCCTTTACCTGCCCATGTAGAGGAGCTCTCATTTGCCCCCATGTACTGAACCAGGTCTGGTTGGGCATACTCCTTAATACTGATACTCCCTAGTTTTGAATGCTTGACTTTGAATTTAAAGTAATTGTGTGTGGGTGCATGTGTGTGGGTAATATACAAATTTTGGTCCTACAGGTAGCTGTGATGGCGACAAGTGCACTCTGAACTTCTCAGGATCAGGCTCTTAAGTAGGGACTTACTGTCTATTCTTAGGAGATTTTCAAACATACTCATCATTATCACAACCAAATTTATACTGTCTGTAGCTTTCGTCTTAGTTCCAGTTGTTTACATGTAGAGTGCTTTGCTTTCCAAGACAGTGGTGAGGCAGATTTTCTTGGTAACATGTCATCTGGCTGTGTGTCAAGAAATCCAAAATGAGTAATGCTTTCTACTATTTACATTTTTAAAGTAACCGTTCCAGTTTTGTTCTTGAAGCAACTGCCAAAACTCTTTCCATGGAAACATTAGAATGAGCTGCGTATTAAATCATTTATCTTTAATATTTGTGCGCCTGTAGTGCTGTGTGTTTTTCATAGCAAAACAAACTTATCATGGCATAATTATCTTTCCTCTGAACTGAAAATAACATTCTTATACCTGCTGATATTTGAATTATATAAATAGGGATGTTTGCAGAAGAATATAACATCTTTCCATTCTGCTAAAATTTGTTTGGCTGGGAGGGTTTTGTTTTGGAGGGGTAACATGGTAGCTTGTCTAGGAAAGGACTGGTGTTTTTCAATCAGCATATTTTGGTAAGGTCAGTTCTATTTAGTGTGAGTTTGCACTGTCAATTAAAGCCCTTGCAGAAATTTTAATGGGGTCAGATATTTTGTGTTAAATACTGTTCATTCCAAGAACAAGATCCCCTGGATCCCTAACTTTAGTGATCAATGAGAACTGAAATAATGTGTAAAATTTCAGTTTAGAAACCAAAGCAAGCCCCCCTGTTTCCATTGCAGCCTCTGGACACCTGCATCCCAATTAGAGTAGAGCTACTTGAATCGAGATGACCTGTAGTTTCCGTATCATTCTGCTTTGCCTTATTTTTGTTTTTGTTTTTGTTTTTGCTTTTGGTTGTATCTTCTGGTTTCATTTTTGAATGACTGCCATATACACTGGTAGTGTTGAAGTGATTTTTGTTAGTTGTGATGGTCCAGGGTATAGGTGAGTAGCAAGAGTTTTTTGTAAGTGGTATCTTTTTTTGGACCTGAGGAAGTGTTCTCTGATGCGCCCCAAAGCTTGTCTAAATCTATCCCACCCTTGCAGTTGGTCCAATAAATGATATCACCCACTAAAACTCTTGCCTCGGTCATACACTGTGACTTCTTCATCTTCTTTCGAATGAACAGTGCTAGATGTTTAATTTTTGCATGTATGTGAATAAAAATTGTGCAATAGAGATATGGTTGTGTGTTTTATATTGTACGTTGTGTCATTTCAAAGTAGTTTGATTTGATTCATTATGGGGTTAAGAATGGTAAGTTATCCAAAGCTTTCTACTTTATCAAGCAGTCAGGAATAGTTTCCCAGAAAAGTAACTGTTCTGGCCTGTCTTCAGTTTTGATATGTGTGTTAATGAAAAAAACTAATAGTGGTTTTAGAGTTTGCCAAAAGCAAAGAAATGGTAGTTTCTAGTTCATAGATGCTAAATTGAAGTGAGAGCTTTCTCTCTCTCTCTCTCTCTCATTTCTTAGGATTATTAGATATTTAATCATTGCTTTTAATTTTGCAGGCAGCCAACATTAAGCATGAAATGCCCTTCACTACATTTCAGCAGG
>NW_005843047.1:292116-300771 GCF_000455745.1 Alligator sinensis
TGTAAAAAGTGACAACAGTCAAAAATTGCCAGACCAACATTTTCTCCTGTTGGCTATGAAGGAGGAAGATATAATAACAGCAGACACCAAAAAAACAAACAGAGTTCACGAGCATGAAAAAGAAAACACCCGTTCTGTCTGTCTTCTTGAACAGAAACGCAAGGTTGTTTCTTCAAATATTGATGTGCCTCCAGCAAGGTAAGAAAAGACTTTTAAAAGCACATTTTGGGTTATATTTTAATGGAAGAGAGATGGCAGATTTGATAACTGGTACTCTTGACCTGATAAGACTAAGATTCATTCTTCAGTGGTCCAATCTAAAGCACAGCATGTGTTCTGCTGACAGATCTGTTTAGAGAACTGAAACTGCCAGTAATGGAAACTGAAAGCATTTGAAATGTAAAAGTCCATGTTACTTCTGTTCCTTATGTTATTTCATGTGCTATGTACTGTGTGCTGAGTTCCAGTCCATTGAGTTGCAGTGAACTCTCAAAGTGATGACTAAAAACAAAACAGCATGGAGTAGCAGAGTGCATCTACACGAGATGCTATGGTGCACTAGCTTATTGCTATTGCACATTTGCATTGGTGGGCACTAGCTGTGACATGAAGCTACTGCGCAGTAGTAACAAGCTACTGTGCAGTAGTGTCTGGAAAAAAATGCAGGATCGCTACTGTTTAGTAACACTAGTTACAGCGCAGTCATTTAATACTTGGTTATGCAAGTACTAAATGACTGCGCAGCCACAACTGTGCAGTCTGCTGCTCATGTAGACGCAGCCACCGTGAATAAAGGGGAGAGAGAAATGCAGGTATCATGGGTATCAACAGGGAGTTGAACGTAGCGATGAAGAAATTCATGGAGATTATATAGAGATTATGTTAGGTTTTACTTCTAGCCCTTAATATGGTGTGGAGGCTGAGGACTCTAGAAAGCAATTTCACCCTTTCCAGTAGGAGACTATTTCCTTTAGGGCTAGGGACAGACATTCAAAAAGCTTGAGTCTGAATGTTTGTAGGTTAGTCTAACCTGACTAGGCTGAACTGGTTGGAAACTGGACAGACATTCTCTCCGGACTGAGGAAATTCAGGCACATGCCTGCAGTAGCTCAGGCTAGAAGCCAGGGGATGCTAGAGCAGCTCTCCCTTTCCTTCTGCAGGGCGCTGAGCTGAGGGGGGGTGTGACCAGGCTTTGGAAGGACTCTCTCATTAGGGATGTCTGCCTGCATGGTCCCAGGCTTTTCCCTGCTGGCTGCTCAAGGGGTGGGAGTGTTGTCAGCCCTTAGCCCTGGGCTACCACTCTGAGGCAAGGGTTATGTGCAATGCATGCATCTGTTGATGATACAGAGCTTTTCAATCTGCCTCCATATGCTTTGTCATACTGCTTGCAACAAATTGACAGGCAAGCAAGCCAGCTGGGAGCTGATAAGAGTCTTTATCACCTGATTACCAAAACAATGGCCTCGCTCCGTTAGTTCAAACTTCTTAAACAGCTTACCAGCTGATCTGTTGATTAGCTACAAAAGCCCTGTTCTGTCTGTGTGCATGTCCCAGTGAAATTAGAGAGAGAAACACACACAGACACCTCTAAGCATTAGCTAGTTTACAGGTCACTGGGGCTGGGGTCCGTGCTGTGGGAGATGGGAGGGAGGGGGGATTTCCTGTTTGAGTAGCAAGGGGGGATAGAGCACAAGGAACCCAGCAGATCCTGCTGTGCCTGCAAATCTCTGTCGGAGCTGCAAATCTCAGCCAGAGAGCAGAGGGGAGGGGCCAGCCCTGCTGTGGAGCAGGGAGCCCTGCCCAGCCCATAGAGCATGCCAGGATGCTGGGGGCCTGATTTAACTTAAATCAGCAAGGGGTCTGGGACAGATTGTATAAACTGGTTTGATCCAAATCAGTTAAGTCTGATACTACATTCAACCAGGTTTATCTCAAACTGGTTTCAGCCACTTTCAAACTGGTTTATGTCCACAGAACATCTGTTCTGTTGTGGATTTAAACCAGTTTCTGGTCACTTAAACTGGTTTATGTGTAATGTCTGTATCTAGCCTTATTGTCTGGACTACTAGATGTGTTGCCTGAGAAATAAATGAGGCTCATTCCACCACCTTTCCCACTATCTTCACTCCTCTTGTCCCCCACCATCATGCAACATCACTGCAGTACAGAGGATATTCAAGAGACCATGTAAAGCAATATTCTCCATTATACCCTAATATAGCCCACTGAATAGACCACATGCGAGAGTGTGTGTGCTCACAAAAGCAAGCAAGGGGAATAAAAACGAATTGTAAATTTTGCTACACCTGCCCTTACCCTATGATTTTACATGCACGTAAGTGCTGGCAATTTTAGTGTTCTTATTAAGCAACCACACTTCTGGTTAAATTGCTCATGGATGATATTACAGAAGATTCATTTGTATATTTTCTGAAGTTTAATGGAATAACAGCTGGAGGTAAGAATTCCATGCTGGCTGGCTACAGTAAGATGACTGTTTTGTGTTCTTGGATAACCTCTCATGGTGTTTGACATTTTCTTTAGTTTATTTTGTTTTATTTATCATTTCATTTGATATTTGTGGCCATCAGGTTTTCAGCAAAAGCTTTGTGAAATGTATGCATGGCAAAATCATCTGCTTGTAATATTCAGTGGAATGCTTTCTAGCATGTTAGAAGGGAAATTAAACAAGCAAACAAGTGCTGTCTTTGATCCATTTTAAGGATCTAGAAGTGCTAAAAAATATGGTGGGTTGAGCTGCAGAGCTGAAAATGGATCTTTAGTACTTCTGAGTATGAAGGCATTAGTATTGCTAATTTTGATCTGACATGGGTTATTGAAGCCCCTGAAGTTCAGGAAGGTTCAGACTAGAGACTTTGTTTCAGGTTCACCTTTCAATGTTTTTAATGAATATCGTAGGAGATTTCATAGATTTCATAGACATTAGGACTGGAAGGGACCTCAGAAGATCATCGAGTCTAGCCCCCTGCCCAAAGGGCAGGAAGTCAGCTGGGGTCATAGGATCCCATCAAGATAAGCATCCAATTTTCTCTTGAAGGTGTTCAGTGTAGGTGGTTGTACCACCTCTGATGGCAGGCTATTCCAGACCTTGGGGGCTCAGACAGTAAAGAAATTCTTCCTTATGTCCAGCCTGAAACGGTCTTGCAGTAGTTTGGAACCGTTCAACCTTGTCATCCCTTGGGGCACTCTGGTGAACAAACGTTCCCCCATATACTGGTGGTCACCCCTGATAAACTTATAGGTGGCCATCAGATCACTCCTGAGCCTGTGCTTTTCCAGGCTAGAGAGCCCCGTAGCTCTCAGCCTGTCGTCATACGGTCTGTTTTCCTGACCTCTGATCATGCGCGTGGCTCTTCTCTGGACTCTCTCAAGCTTCTCCGCATCCTTTTTGAATTGTGGAGCCCAAACCTGGATGCAATACTCCAGCTGCGGCCTCACCAAGGCCGAGTACTAGGGGAGAATGACATCCCGGGATTTGCTTAAGAAGCATCTATGGATGCATGCTGGCGTTTTGGTCGCTTTACTAGCTGCAGCATCATATTGCAGGCTCATGTTCATCTTGTGGTCAATGATAACCTCCAAGTATCTTTCTTCTGTAGTGCTAGCCAATGTAGCACTGCCGAATAAGAATGCTGCAGGTTTTTCCTCCCAAGGTGGCGAACCTTGCATTTTTCAGTGTTAAACACCATCAGGTTCTCGTCCGCCCATTTGCTGAGCCTGTCCAGGTCAGCCTGGATCGCCCTCCTGTCTTCTGGTGTGGATGCTTTGCCCCAAAGTTTGGTGTCATCGGCGAACTTGGCCAGTCCGCTTCTGACTCCAATGTCCACATCATTAATGAAGATGTTGAACAATATGGGTCCAAGGACAGAGCCTTGGGGGACCCCACTGGTCACAGGACACCATGATGAGTGACTTCCATCAATTACTACCCTCTGGGTACGACCACGGAGCCAATTTTCCAGCAGTGGATCATGGTGGACCCAAGGCGACAATTGGCCAGTTTCACCAAGAGGTGATCATGGGATACCAGATCGAAGGCTTTTTTGAAGTCAAGATATATGACATCAATCTCTTCTCCCTTGTCCAGGTGATAGGTCACCTGGTCGTAGAAGGAAATGAGATTGGTCAAGTAAGACCTACCCACAACAAACTCGTGCTGGCTATCCCTCAGGATGTTGGCATCATCCAGTCCATTAAGGATGGCCTCTTTAATAAACTTTTCTAAGACCTTCCCAGGGATAGAGGTTAGGCTGATGGGCCTATAGTCTGCCAGATCCACTTTCCTTCCTTTCATGAAGATAGTCACCACATTGGCCTTCTTCCAGTCTTCAGGCACTACACCAGAGCGCCAGGAGTTCTCAAAGATCCGTGCCACAGGCTGGGCTATGATGCTCACCAGCTCCTTGAGTACCCTGGGGTGTAGATTGTCAGGGCCAGCTGACTTGAAGATATCCAGCCTCTCAAGGTATTCCTTCATGAGGTCAGCATTGATGGAGGGCAGGGGATCTCCCTCACCTGGACCTCCCTGTCCCATAGTGGGCATGGGCGTCCCATGGGACTGATGAAAAACCGACACAAAGTACCCATTTAATAGGTTGGCTTTTTCCTGTGCGTCAGTTGTGAGTTGTCCTACCTGGTTTAGCAGGGGTCCAACGTTGCCCTTGCTTTTCCTCCGGCTCCCCACATATCTGAAAAAGGACTTTTTATTGTCCTTGATACTCGAAGTTAGTTGGAGTTCAGAGATGTACTTTTACTGTTCACTATCTACTTAATTCAAGGTGAACTCTGCACAGATTAGAATAAACAAACAGTACCCAGCAGAAATATTAGCCTACTCTTTTTGAAGATGAAAAAATTGAGGCCCAGAATGTAAGTGCCTTTGCAGGAAGTCTGTCTGTGGCTAGGGACAAACATTCAAAAATCTGGAGCCTAAATTGATTCAGTCTTTGCAGGTTAGTCTAACCTGCCTAGATTGAACTGATTTGCAACTGAATAGACATTCCCTTTTCACTCAGGAAATGCAAGCACTTGTCTGCACTGGCTTATGCCAGAAGTTGGGGGGTGCTAGAGCAACCCTTGGCTGCATGGAAGCTGTGCAGGGGTGGGGAAAAGGGGGAGGCATGGCCAGCCCTGGCAATAGCCTCAAGTTAACTGGCCAGGGAGTGGGTTTAATTCCCCCCCTTCCTGTCCCATCAGAGCAGGCTTGAGCCAGGGTCCTCCTGGCACTCCTCCCTCGCTGCTCCAGTGGTAGGGGCAGGGGTGTGGCCAGAGGCCGGCTGGCCTGGCTCCCCGAGGCAGAGGGGGCAGGGAGGGGGTTTATTTCCCCCTCTTCCCACCTCTGTCCTTGGGGGACCGCAACTGGGGTCTGCCAGCCCCAACTGCTGCCGACACCCACTCCATGCACAGGACGAGTGGTGAAATAAGTTCCTTCCCTGGCCCTTCTCCCAGATGCCAGAGTGAGGGGGAAATAACCCCCTCCCTGCCCCCTTGCCTAAGGGGGCCATGCTGGCCAGCCTCTGTCCCTGCCACCACCCCTGCCGCTGGAGCAGCGAGGGAGCAGGGATGGTGATGGGGGCAGCAGCCCCTCTTATGGTTTCCCAGGGAGTGTAAGCCTCTTCCCAGTGATGGGGGCTGTGCTGCGGGCAGGAGTGAGGAATTCAGAGTTGCTGTAGATTGCATGGGGTGAGTGGAGGTACCAGGGCTTGGAGGGGTGGTCATAGTCCCCCAAATCCCCCTAGCACTGCTGCCACTCACTCTGTGCAGTCTGTGGCAGCTCTGACCCCCCTGCCCTGCCTCGCTTCATTCCCACCTGCAGTACAGCCTCCCCTTCCCCTGCCAGGAAGAGGCTTACGCTGCCCAGGAAACCATCTGATGTCTGCATCACGGTCCCTGCCCCCTCACTGCTCCACTGGCAGGGGCAGGGGCATGGACAGAGGCTAGCTGACAGGCCGCCTTAGGTGAGGGGGCAGGAAGGGACTTATTTCCCCCCTCCCTCAGGCATCTGGTGGAGGGGGTAGGGAGGCAGCTTATTCCACCACTTGCCCTGTGCAGGATGTAATCGGTGATGGCAGTCAGGGCAGGTAGAAGACCCGAGCTGTGGTCCCCAGGGGGCACAGGAGGTAGAGGGGGGAATAAACCCCACCTCTGCACCCTTTGCCTCGGGGCCATGCCGGCTGGCCTCTGTCTGCTGGAGCAGCAAGAGGGGAGTGCCAGGTAGACCCCAGCTTGGGTCCATGTCAGTTCAATTCCTCCCTGGCCAGTTCACTTGAGGCTACCTTTGGGGCTGCCCACACCTCCGCCAGTGGAGCAGTGAGTGGAGAAATGCCTGGCAAGTCTGTGCTAGTGGTACAGGGGAGGGAGCGGGAAATAAATCTCTTCCCTGCATTCTTCACCTTAGGGGTGGCTGGCTTCTGCAGACTCCCTCACCCCTGCCTGTCCCTGCTCTGGCTAGGGAGCAGGGGGTGGGGCCCACACAGCCCCACCCAGGGCTGCAGAGTATGCTGGGATGCTGGGGGACTCTGGATTAACTTAAACCAGGAAGTGGTCTGTGACAGAAGTTCCATAAACCAGTTTGATCTCAGTCAGTTAAGTATGATACTATATTCAACCAGGTTCATCTCAAACCAGTTTTGGCCATTTTGAAACTGGTTTATGTGCACTGAACCTATATGTTCTGTTACAGGTTTAAATCAGTTTCAGATCACTTAACCTGGTTTGTGTAACTTCCGTCCCTAGCTCCCAAGGAATAGAACTCTCGCATGCCAACAAAATGTACCTTCATCTCTGCAAAACCATCCTTCTTCTAAGGGCTGGGCTTTCCCCAAGAAGAGGGAAAAGAGAATTAATTTTAGTATAAATGAATTTACAAGTACTTCAGTAAAATTAATGACTATGGGAATTACATTTGTTTTAGGCGTGATTTGAGCTCAAGTGAGGTTTTGCATCTATGGGCAGAGGATAAAATGATTAGCTTTTGTACAGCCATGAAAAGTGTTCTTATTTCCATAGGTTGTCTTGTAAAATAATTTTATTGCTGATACATTTCATGGTGTAAGCAAGTAAATGATCATTATGCTTATTATAGTGTGTTTTATGAGTATCCTGGTGGTGAAAGGTATTACCTTTTCCAGTTTTGAGGCAAGTTGTAATGGTATATGGGGTCTGATTATCTTCTACACTTTGGGCCTGTGGGCCTACTCCTCCATAATACTTAGGAAACTGTGTGAGGTTGTGTTTCAGGAAGAGATCTTGCTTCTTTTCCTCCCCAGCAAATAGTCTGGGAGTTTGGACTCCAAAGGCAGTGTGACTAATATTTCTACACTTTTGAGAGCTGTGAAGTCTATCTTTTTACCAGGCCCTTTCCACTGGCCTTTCCACTGTTTCCTTTGCATTATATGCAAATAAGGGAATGGAGCAGTTTCCCAGGACTGCCTAAATTTGATGGGTCCTGTGTCTGTTACCTATGACTGGTTTAAAACTTTCTGCTCAGTAATCTACTGTGGGCAGGTTGCTGACAAATTAAATACTTGTTTGTTCTAAGGATGGTACACATGTTAAGAAAATGGATGAGGATTGTAGTAATCTGTTTAGTCCCTTTTTTGCTTATATAAGGCACTATCTGCTTAATTCAAGATGAACAGTGTGTATAGATTAGAAAAATAAACAAAAACTTTCATACCCCTGTCTGTGAGGACTTGAGACAATCTTAACTTGGAAGAAAAATGCTCCATAAAAGCAGTTTGTTTGTTTTATAATTGTAGTAGTGATCCAGATCTTGTTCCCTTTGTTTCTGGCACAAAATAAACAATGAAATGAAACTGTACAATGGTACACTGGA
Organism: Alligator sinensis; assembly: GCF_000455745.1. Lineage (NCBI taxonomy): Eukaryota > Metazoa > Chordata > Crocodylia > Alligatoridae > Alligator > Alligator sinensis. The sequence goes on from NW_005843047.1 coordinate 299,975, forward strand.
CAAGCAATGAGGTACAAAAGATGAGAGATTTTGGGCACATCTACATGTGGGCATTTACTGTGCAGTAACCTAAATTACTGTGCAGTAGAGGCACACATCTACATATGCACGCCCATACTGGGCAGTAAATATGGTGACTTATGCTGACTTTAGCATAAATTTGATACCTGCATCATGCAGGTATCAAATTTACATCCAAGTAGTTACTGCACTGTAAAGCACATGTAGACGTCTTACTGTGCAGTAACACTGTATGTGTGGAGTGAGTTGGGACTAACTTGAGTCCCAAGTCAGACCACACACAATGTTAATGCACTTTAATGCCTGCATGTGTAGATGCCGGCTTATTCCCACTTACTACTCAGTAATTTACTGCTCAGTAAATTTAAGCCAGCGTAAATGCATATGTAGAGAGACCCTTTGAGATACAATAATAATAGTAAAGAATCCATTGTTAGAACCAGCATGCTAATGTCTTCACGGTCATCACAGGTTAGACAGGACAGGACAGGTTGGACAAGTGGGCAGAAAACAACAGAATGCAGTTCAACAAGGAGAAATGCAAAGTGCTGCACCTAGGGAGGAAAAATGTCCAGCACACCTACAGCCTAGGGAATGACCTGCTGGGTGGCACGGAAGTGGAAAGGGATCTTGGAGTCCTAGTGGACTTGAAGATGAACATGAGTCGGCAGTGTGACGAAGCCATCAGAAAAGCCAATGGCACTTTATCGTGCATCAGCAGATGCATGACGAATAGATCCAAAGAGGTGATACTTCCCCTGTATCGGGCACTGGTC
>NW_005843047.1:301070-310335 GCF_000455745.1 Alligator sinensis
CTCTTTCCTGCCTATGCAGGGGGTCGGACTCGATGATCTATTGAGGTCCCTTCCGACCCTAACATCTATGAATCTATGAATCTTTTAACAGAAACATCTTCAGGACTAAAAGGCTGAATGTTTTATTATTAAAAAACACACTTAAAACTACCAAAAACTGCAACTTCCAAAAACTACAACCTAGTATCTTTCCTCGTCATGTATCTGTCTATAAAGATATACGTGAATAGGAATGAAAGCCTTAGGCATAATTGTAACCATAATAGCGAAAAAATTCAGAAAATACTGGCATTCATAAGTGTTTCTTGTCAAATGTACAGACACCTTATTACTTGTAGTGTTTTGGAATTTCTGTTTGGAATTACACATTTTTAGAAATATAGAAAAAAATCTAAACGCATAGTTTTGAAGCATGTTTTTAGTTCCACTAGATGGCACTACAGAGTATTTACATTTTGGTTTAGTAATGAGCTGGCTGGAAAACAAGAATTCTATTTTGAGAAATGTTGAGGTTTCAAAATTTGTGTTTGTTTCAGTGGAGAATGAAGCGGTCAGTATTTGGGGGAAATATTGAGAGCAACAGATGGAGACCCCAGAATACCAAATAGTCCAGTGTTCAGGGCATTCACCTGAAAAGTGAAAGACCAAAATTCATGTTCTTATTCTGCCTGATTTGGAGCAGAGATTTAAACCCATGTCTTCCTTGTCACACGTGCATTCCCCAGTCACTGAATTTGCTCTGAAAGTAACTCCTGGTAGCTGTTTAAATACATGGTAGTATAATTAAAATTAAACCTAAGAACCATTAAATTATTTCAAGTGAAAAAATTTTACAGTGTAATTTGCATTTCAACATTAATGCAGATTATGTGCTTTTTTACATTTTACTCAGTGTGAACAATGACTGTAGACTTCCTCTTTGCAGTTTTCTGTTTATTAGCACTGTGTTGCAGTGTTTGTGTTGCAAATGCGATTAAATTAATTGAAAATCAGATAATCTTTGTCAATCTTAGATTTTTTTTGCGAAAAATACAAGGATCCACACTAAAAATTGCAGCCTTTCTTTTAAGAATATTATATAATGTATTTTGTTATCTTAACTGAAAACAACCTGAGCTGCAAACTGTTTCCTATTTTAAAAGTTTACATAAATTAAGGTTAACTCACATGGGGAGAAGTGGGGGTTCTCTGCATTTTGAGAGAAAAGTGGTCAGTTGGTCATCAGCTGAGGATTACTTCTTGAGCACGGGGGGGTTAAAAATTATGAATGGGTGGGGAGCTCTGGGTTTAATAGTGACCTAAAGATCTGACAACTTCCTTGTAATTTGCAGTTGTCCCATTAATTTAGGTTACTCAACAGCAAAAGGGTAGGAAATATTAGAACTCTCACATTTGAGCTGTAAGTCATCAAAAACCATTGAGCAAAACTCAATGGGCCTTAAGTCCTACAGGCTCACTACATGAAAAAGACAGGGGCAGGAAATGATAGTGAGGTTTGAGGGATTGTGTGCAGGACAGGTACCACTTGCATTCTGCGCAATTACTTTTGTAGAGCTCGGCACAGGTCCAAAGCTAGAGAAGTTTTTGAAAGACAGAGACGGGGGATGCAGAGCCTGCTGACCTTACCTAATATGTATCCTTCCACCATTTAGTAATTAGAGAATCCCCAAAAATTCATCCAGCAGAGACAAGACAGAGCCTGGAGAACCAGGTCCTTCTACACCGCAGTTGTGAAAGTGTTTACTGGGGAAAGGTGGTGTCATAGGCATTTGATTCATCCTGGACTTGTGAAGTAAAGGGTCCTCCAAAGAAATAGACTTTGTGAAGCCAGATTGGGACTGGAAGAGAGAAAGTTAGTGCATGCCATTTTGGAAACAGAGACCAGGGAGGGCCTCCTTAGCTACTGAGTCCAGTCTACTATGTTTGCAGGCTAGAATTTCTCTAAAGGGTAAACAACAACATCCACTCTGGTCCCTTTCATATCCTGGAGTCACAAAGCAACAATTGAAAAACAATCCAAAATGTGCCATAGGAGGAATAACAACTGACAAGTGAGGTTTTCTGAATGAGGCAGAAATAAGGTGTCATGGTTTTGGGGGCAGGAGGGGTGGTAAATGTGTCAGGAGGTTTGTGAATTCTTTTAAGTAAAAAAACAACAAAAAAACAAAACAAAAAAACCCACCCCAAAACCCAAACCCCCTCTCAAAGAAAGATATTTTGGATACTTGTCAGAAGTTGATGTGGTGGTCGTTTGAAAGTTAAAGCCCAGACAAAAGTTTTTAGCCAGTTGTAGTTGGAAGCTTTACATTTCAGATATGTAGTTTTATATTACATAGTTTGTAAAGCTCCAGAGGAGAATGATGTGGAACATCCAAAGACTTGGCACCATTTCCTGCCCTGCTGAAAGCTGGGTAGTTTTATGGTATTCCTATGTTTTCATTTGTTTCCTAAAACATTAACTGATCTATACTGTCCCTCTCTCCATCCTTCTCCAGTCTTTCCCCCTCCCCCCACCAAAAAAAAAATCCCCCATGTACAACAACCTTGCAGCTGCCAAACTCAAAGTTGGTATAGAGCAGGGGTAGGCAACCTCTGAGGGTACCTGTGTGTGGCATGTGAAGACAATTTGCTTAGCATGTGCATCTTGGGGCAGAGAGCGGGGAAGGCCAGGGCTGCGCTGCCACAACAAGGATCGGGCCTCTCAGGGCTCCTCCACCATCCTCCCCTGGCCCACCAAAATCTTACAAGTCAAGGTTGCAGGTGTTTTTGGCACTCTGCCCTAGAACATTGCCGACTGCTGGCATATGCTTTTGAAAAGAATAGTAAAAATTATCCCTATGATATGATAGAATATTTTTTATAGTCTGGGAATAGCTCTTTTTTATCTTAGCACCATAATAATTTCCTGGTGCATCTCATTCTTTAATTTTTGTTACTGTCCTGTTAAAATTATGTCCTGTCAAATTCAATAATAATTGATTATTTTAATGATTATTACATAATTTCTGCTCTTTTTAAAATAATGTTTATCTTTTAAAGCAGGATTCCCTTTTGTATCAATATATCTATACTTAACGATTGGTTATATTTATCAGCCAATCTGCTATCCCAATTCAAATTGTTACGTAATTGGCAGTGAACAATGTAAAGTATCTCACAGATTTCTTTTTCCTTTTTAGACATTCTTTCTGTATCCTTTCAGCATATCTGAGACATTCTTTCTTTACATTTGGGAAGTTATTGCCAAAATGCCTCCTCAGGAGACCTCCAGACCACAGGTTTCTCCTCACTGACTGCCACTTGCATCAAGGAACAGACCAAGGTTTCCCTGGGATAGCTCCCTATCCCAGCAAGCCTCAGTTCTACTGCCCTTATACTGTACCCTGCAGCTATAGTGAAGCAATCTCTGCCAGCCATAAATGTCCCCCACTTTGGATAATGGAAGAAATTATAGCCTTCCCTCTCCCTCCCCAGTAGAGAGAGATGGCTTGGAATATCAGTTGCCCAGATTCCATGCTTTCTACAAGCCATCAGTAAGGAGACAAACAACAAAAGGATTTATTTAAAAAAAAACAGAGCAAGCATAAGAAATCAATAACCATATGTTGAGATACAGACAGAGATATAAGTGACAAACAAAAGAAATGCCAGAACATTTACGTGTTCTTACCCTGCACCTTAAATTCAAGGATGCAGTCCCTAGACAGCTTCACAGATCTAAATGCAGACGCTGCTTATGAACTTCCTACCATGTTTCCTGCATCTCTCTGGCAGCTTGCTTTTCCCAGCCTCCTTGGCTGGGGGGACCTCAGGGCCCCGTGTACCCAGGGAGACTGAGGACAAGACTAGGGGTGCACCAAGAAAGATTTTTTATTTTTGCTGATACCGATAGCTGATTATTAACCAGCCATATTGGCTGATACTGATCCGATAGCTGATTTACAGTAATGCAGCCTGTCAGTGCAGAGAGCAGCTCGCTACTGATAAGTCTGTTGTGGGGAAGGGGCATGGGGGGTGCAGATCGAGGCCCCCACGGTGAGGGAGGGAGGGAGAGGGGCAGGGGCAGGCACTGACCAGCCCAGCCAGGGTGGTGAATACAACCCTTGGGCTGGGAATAGGATGGAGCTATGGATGGTGTAGCGGGGCACTAAGGTGCCTGCTACTTGTAGAGCCAGAGTACCTACTCAGGTGTCGGTTGCTAGGGTAACTGGAGGGAGCTAGTGACTCACACCTGCCTGATCTGCTGACCAGAAGGGCAGGGCCTGGCTCCTATAGAAACCACAGGCAGGAGGCCAGGAGGCAGTTCCCTGCTGGCAGCCAAGGGGGAAGGAGCCCTGCTGGAATGAGCCAAAGAGAAGGGGCCATACTGCACGTATGGCCTGAGATTTTGGGACAGCTGAAGCAACTCGGGTGTGGCGAGATGAGGTTGGAGCCAGATGGCTTAGATTTTATGTTATAGCCCAGGGGCTTGTGTTTTGTTTTGCTGTTTGTTACTGGTGGCTTGGAAGAGGCTATATGGGGATGGAGGAGGCCTCAGAAGGGGACTCATGGTAGGGTGGGGACCCCAGTGCCAGCGAGGGTGCAGCATTCGGGGTGCACCAACCCCAGCCCAGAGAGGGGGCAGTGTCAAGAAGCCCCAGAGAGGGGGCAGTGTCGAGAAGCCCCAGGGAGCGCGTAGTGCCGGACAGGGCTGTGGAAAGCCCGAGCGCCAGGGAAGGCACAGAGTGAGGCAGGGCCGCGGAGGGCCCAGTGAGGATGAGGGGGCCAGATTACAACAAGGCCCGGACAACAACGGTGGTACCATCGGTGAGGCATGGGCTGCGGAGTAGGGGAGGAAACGGAGACGCAGATAGCACCCCCTGGCATCGGGGCAGAAAAAGGGCAGCCTCCCACTAATTAACATCAGTTAATCAATTAACACCAACACATGGCAGGCGAGAAGGCAGGCGGTTGGCCCAGGAACAGGTGTGTGGGCCATGTTTAGATCGGCCCAAAGCGGGCACCTGTTACAGATGACTTTTCCACGGGGACAGGTCCCTACCACTGTGAACACCCAGAGAGGAAGCAGGAGGTGCATGTGCCCCCTCAGATTTGTGTGCAGGGCGAGGGTGGGCTGCCTGCTGTGGGCTTGAGGCCAGGAGCTGCACCAGCCTCTTCCTGGTGGAAAGCTCTTCCCAGTGGGCGGAGTGGGTTCAGTTATGTGGGGCAGGTGGTGGCGGCGGCACTGGAAGGGGGCGCAATGGGGAATGTTGGGATGGCTCTAGCTAACCCCTCCCCCAGCCCCGCCCCTGTTTGGGACACACTGTTTCGCTGCCTTTGAAAGGCAGCAGAGTACCCTGAGCAGGGGTGGCACTGTGGGGAGGCTTGGGGGTCTAGAACCACCCCAAAATTCCTCATAGCCCCCTGTAGCCACCCCTCCCAGTGCTGCCACCACCTGCCCTGTGCAGCTGAGTTTGCCCCGCCCCTTCCAGGAAAAGCTGGCACAGCCCGTGGCCCTAAGCCTTCATGAGGTAGCCCACCCTGACCACACGCATAAGTCCAGGGGTACACATGCCCCCCATGCCTCCCCAGGGGGTTTGTGCAGTGGCAGGCAGCTGCCCACTCCCTCCAAGTCTCCTGGACGAGCCGCCGTCCTTTTCCTGGCCCCAGGGTCGTATTCACTGCCTTGGCTGGGCTGGACAGCCCCTGCCTCTCCCTTACTGTGCAGGCCTCAGTCTGCTCTTGCCATGCCCCTTTCCTCCCACACACACGCATACTTACCAGGCAGACGTTGCTCTCCATGATGCTGGGCTGCATTTCTGGCCATGTGCATGCTGTGACTGCATGCATGCACATGGTATATATCAGTGACATTATCAGCTGCATCGGCCAAAAAAAGCCAATGGCCAGTAATGTTAATTTTCCTTTTATTGGTGCAGATCTAATATGCCACCGATATGTCTGTACACCTCTAGAAAACCCCATGCTTTCTAGGTAGGCTTAAGTAACTTCGCCAGTCTGGTTATTAATATATGTTACCCCTTCATTGCTAGGAGGCCTCACCCTATGCCACTAGCTCCCTGTATATGTTTACCAGACTACCAGGTTTTTAGACGTGTTGATTTCTTAATACTATACTTTTTTTTCGCCCCTAGTTTGACTAGACAAGCTTCTGGCCCTTCTTTTAAAATGTAATTTTATCATTGTCTGCTGGGATCCAGGCTTCCATGCTTCGGAGCAGGTCTGTGGAGGACCACTAAACACAAGTCAAGTGCTAATTCTCAGATATTGACTATATGTGTGAACAGTTGAGGGCTGCTCAAGTTAATCACTGCCTTACTGATATAATTTGGCTGTAATGTAAAGATACATCAAAATTACCTTTATATCAAATATTATAACATATGTAGATATGAGAACAATAACACTGAACACAGCTTTGCACTAGCTGCAATTAGAGACCAAATACCAAGGGATTAAATCTAATTTGGGAGAATATCCATGCATGTCACATAGTGAACCCCCAGAAGTAACTTTGTCTCGGGGTGAAACTGTGACAGTAGGCACATCTACACTTTCATTAATGTGCCTTAGACAGTGCACATTTACTTTAGTACTTGCTTAATAAAGTACTAACTGAATGCGCAGTAACTAGAGTTACTGCGTAGTAGTGCTGGCGCACGGTTATTTGTGATGCTTACTGTGCATTAGCTTAATAACACTGCTCAGTAGTCTGTTGGCTCAGTTTTTAACCACTACACTACTGAGCAGTCTTATTAGGCTAATGCGAATATGCTTCTTATGTAGACGCACCCAGTGATTAAAAATGTAATGTATATTTTGGTCATAAAAGACAGAAACACTGTTGGTTATGCATTTTTTTCTCAAAATGATTTCTCTGACATTAACCTCCTGGTCTCTTCGAATATAGCTCTGGGCAAGGTTTTGATTAGAAGGTTTATTGTTCATCTGTAAGACCTGCTGGGCATGATTGGTTATGCTCCATGCATTTCAATAAGAATATTAACATGTTTTCTAAGAGTGAGGCACCTGGAGAGTTTTGCTAAGATTAAGAGTACTATCAGTTTAATATATGATATTCTCAGTTGGAGAACCTCATCATGCATTTGCAGGATTTGATATTCTAGTAGTTCTCTTCTGTTTATCTGTAGCTTCTGAAACTTTATGCCATGATTGTAGCTGTATATTTGCTCATATTTCATCACTTTCAGGCCCTTAGCTTAGATAACTCATCATTTTTTAAAGAATACAACTCTCCTTTGGAGAGTCTCTTTAGCAAGAATGATTTAGGAATAATTACATCAGTCCTGCAACATGGCAGGGGGATGAGTTACTAGCTGACTCACTGCATGCCTCTTCTAGTCCTAATAAATGCAGTTGCTGTTCAGATTTACTAAATGTAGTGTTGCCAAGTTATGGATCAACTTTCCTGCCCCCAAAAGTTGTGAGATTTGACTCAAAATGATTAGAGGAGATAATTCCTTTGCTTTTTTTCTCTTTTTCCTCTGGGTTTATGTTCTTTGAGCCTTTAGGGTTCACATTTTCAAGGGTTTTGGAGGGTGTCCTGGCCCTTGCTGGTGTCAGAGCTTTCGACGACCCGAGTAACGAGCATGTGGTATAATTCAGCTGTGCCTTCAGCAAGGGGGGATGTCATGCCCCAATGATTGTGTGTGCGCTTCGGCACGGCAGAATTATTTCCCGCCACATGGAGCTTTCTTTGCACGGTGCAATTCTCAGCTGCAGAGAGAAAAACCCCGGTGCAAAGGAGTTCCCGCCACCCGTATGTAAATTTGTTCCCCATTATTGGCTGTTTCTAAATTATTCCCACGTGGCGGCTAGCGATTGGCTTGCTAGCCGTATAAGAGGCTTGAGCAGTTTCCGCCCAAGTCGGAGATCTCCAAGAATCTCAGGAGGATCCTGAGAACCCCGATTCCGAGAATTCTGGGAGAAATCCGAGAGAATTCTGGCAAGGAGTCCACGATTATCTCGTGGATTTCTACGTATATCTCGGACCGAATGATGGTTTGATCAGCCATCAAGAATCTCTCCCCGTCACCGGACGATCCCTGACGTACCCCTGCCCTCCGTGCTTGTTGAGAGTCACAGCACGGACTCTCGTATCGGTTTAGAGAGCTCTCATCGTTCGAATTTTCTTCTTTTCTTCTTTTCTTCTATCTACAACTGTAACCAAGCAAGTTTTCCTGCCTGCACCGCAACCATCTACGGTGTAAGTAAAATAATCTTTAATCAACCTCTACGCGTCAGTGCCTAATTCTAGTCTGCTGTGCCGACTTCCCCGGCCCACGTGCCCGGGCTGCTGGCCACAGTCCCTCGGCCCCAACAGCTGGCAGATTCATGGCTCTCCTGGGGCCTGGGGTGCCTGCTGATGGTAGCAGGGCCAGCAGTAGTGTGGAGCGCTGGTCGTCACTGGCAGGGGTGGGGCAGGTGCAGCCTTGGCACAGGGAGGCAGGGTGCGCAAAGAGGGAGCTGCTATGTGCTGCCCCCTGCTGGGCATGTGGTTCCTGAGCAGGGAAGGGGCTGGCCAGGGATCAGAGTTTCCAAGATGGCTGCCAAGTGCTGGCAGCTGGCTCTGGTTTCAACATGGCTACCAAGTGCTGGTAGCCTTCTGGCCAGAGGCTAGAGCTCCCCCCAGTGGCCACAGGGACACGTGGTAGCACTGGAGGGAGTTGGGACTAACTTTAGTCCCAAGTCTCTGCATGTGTAGATGCCTGCCAAAAATTGCTTAATGCACTTTAAATCTAGTCGCGCTTACTTGCATGTGTAGATGCATCCTCTGTTATCTTAAAGTTCAGCTCCTGTTGTATGCTAGAGCACCCACATGATCGCTGCACTAGAGCACAGGAGCAAGCCAGTCAATACCCCTACATCAGAGGTTGGTTGGCTGTGCCTCTCTGTCTTGCCTGAGGATGCTTCTACTTCATGCTCTTCAAGTTGACTGCTTAGGCCTGCCTGACCAGAATGTGCCAAAGAATATACTTTTATAACTGTCATTTTTTTCTGTGTTAGCAGATGGCGTCCACATCTTGCTCTAAACACAGATCATATAGGCTAAGTACAGACAGTCAAAAAGCCTGGGGAGGAATAAGTCCGATCTTCACAGGTTTCTCTAAGCTGCATAAATTGGACTGATAACAAATGTAATTCATGTTCAGTCTTTGGTTGGCTAAGGCAGGCAGAAGCCTGCATTGGCCCAGGCCAGAAGGCAGGGCATTTGGGGGGGGGGGGGGGGGGGGGGCGGGCCGCC
>NW_005843047.1:310380-310660 GCF_000455745.1 Alligator sinensis
CGTTCCTCTACCCCCCTGCTGGCCCCCCATGGGGGGAGGCGGGGAAGGAGCCCTGTCCCAGCGCTGAGCTGGGGTCTGCCTACATGGGGGGGAACTCCATGCCCTGCCAACCGTGACCTCATATTGTTGGCCCATGTTCATCTTGGAGTCAATGATGACTCCAAGATCCCTTTCTACCTCCGTGCTCTCAAGAAGGGAGTCTCCCATCTTATAAGTGTGCTGCCGGTTACTGCTGCCCAAGTGCAGCACCCTGCACTTGTCCGTATTGAAACGCATCCTG
>NW_005843047.1:311568-315511 GCF_000455745.1 Alligator sinensis
GCTAGTCCTAGCTCTATGTCCGCCTTAGCTTTCCTAACATCCCCCCTACAGGCCCGAGCAGTGGAGGTATACTCTTCTTTGGAGATAGCGCCCCCCTTCCACCGGGTGTACGCCGCCTTTTTGGCAACCAGGCATTCCTAGACTTCCTTGGTGAGCCAGGGAGGCTTTCAGGCACTCTTGCCCCCCTTGCTTCTTGTTGGGATTGTCACCCCTTGTGCCCTGATTATCGTCTCCTTAAGGAACGACCACTCATCTTGGGCACTGAGTTCCCCTGTCCTCAAGAACCCCAACGCCTCTCCCACCAACCTCCTCAACTCGTTGAAGTTGGCCCTCTTGAAGTCTAGGGCTACTGCTTTGCTTCAGGCCCTTGACACCCTGCGCTGGACGCTGAATTCCAGCAAGCAATGATCGCTATCACCCAGGTGGTCAAGGACCCTGGAGCCTCCTTACCAGATCATCGCCTGTGGCCAGGAGCAGGTCCAACAGGGCATTTCCTCTGGTGGGACTGCGCACTTCCTGGGTTAAATGGAGGTCCTGTATCTCGGCCAGGAACCTCCTGGAACAGTCCGACCTGGCTGACTGCTCCTCCCAGCAGATGTCCGGGTAATTTAGATCACCCATGACAACTACATTCCTTGCCTTAAGTGCCTCTGCAAGCTGGCCCGAAAATTCCCGGTCCAGCTCCTGCCCTTGGTTGGGGGGTCTATAGTAGACCCCCACCGTTAAATCCCTCTCCCCACCACCCTGTTGTATCTTGACTCAGAGCACTTCAGCTTGCCCCTCTTCCGACCCCATTTTGCTGGCAGAGGATGTGTATTGCTCTTTGACATAGAGCGCCACACCCCCTCCCTTCCTTCCTTCCTTCTCTATTCCTCCTGTAGAGCCTATAGCCCCTAATGCTAACTGCCCAGTCGTGGGATGAATCCCACCACGTTTCTGTAAGCCCCACTATGTCCAGGTTTGAACTGGTTATTCTGAGGGCGAGTTCCTCCTGTTTGTTTCCCATATTCCTAGCATTGGTATACAGGCATTTACGGCCTTGCATAGCTGTGCTTGCCACCCCCTGATTAGGAAGACTATCCGGACCCCTGTTTCTTACCTGGGCACTCCTTGCACGTGTCACCTGTCTTGCTTGGGTGGTGTCTCCTCATCTTCCTGCAGCCCCCTCCCCCTTGATTGACCAGTCTTGATAGCTTGATAGACCAGTCTAACCTAAACAGATTAAATCTGACTCTACATCCATCCAGGTCTATCTTAAACTGAGTTTGGCCATTTTGAAACTGGTCCATGTACACTGAACTTCTGTTCTTTTCCAGGTTTAGACCAGTTGCCAATCACTTTTACTAGTTTGTATGTAATTTCTGTCTCTAGCTCTATATGGTACTAGATACATGTCACTTAGCAAACGTACCTGTGTTTTGGAATTTTTCATATGTAAAAATAAAATTGAGTAAAATTAAGTTTCTTTTACTTCCTGTTCTGCTCTACCCTTATTGTCAGATTATCTGAGGCTATGGACAAATGTACCTTATAGTTATTTTAAATGGAGCCAGGGATCTGCAATTTGGGAATGCAGATTAGTTGTTAGGATCTATCTGCTTGCTCCTGTAATTGTAACTACAATACATTGCTGTAAACCCAGAACGAAAACAGGGTTAATGTTGTCATGGTTTTGTTATGCTTGTTTTACTTACAGTATGCAGATATAATTGTTACATTATAGGATCTCATATTATTTGAAACAGATACAATGGTTGCATCTATCTATATCCTGAGTGTTTTTCAGCAGTCTATTTAGGTATTGAATATAATATATCTCATTTAGTATGTATTCTCTTGTCTTCTATTCAAGAAGGGAAACAAGTGTAGGAAGAGTAGTTTTGTTTGGGTAGACAATTAGAAAGTATGGAAAACTGCTCACAGAAATTGCTACTTTAGTGATTTCATTATTATTATGTTAAGATCTGAAGAACTTGACTTTAATATCTGCTAAGAACTGCTGCTATAATTAACCTAGGGATTTACTGTGTTGTGTTTAAATTATAACAGAAATATAATTTCTTTAAAATGAATCTCAGTTACTGAAGAATTTCATGGTAAATGGTTAGATCAGTTACTAAATTAATCCAGTATATTTACATCTGTAAAACTAAGCTCTGCAATTACAAACGCCATGCAACCTTACTGAGTTCAGTAATTAAAATGTAGATTTGGACCAGGATTATATTTCAAGTGATCTTTTTACTAATTCCATTTTAAAAGATGTTTTGCAAGCATTAATTGTCCATTTTATTAAGGACTGAAAGGTACTTGGTTGTTATGATGGAGGAGGAGATATAAGAATGAAGCATTTAGAATAATCGAGACACCTATCTCAAAGTGATTAAGATATGTAGATAGTTAGTTAGAAAAAAATATCATAATTTAATATCCTTATCTTTCACAGCAGAGTTCTGTGAAAGGATGGATGGATATAAACATCCTCTGTGTTTTTGGCATGATGTAAACATTAATGTAAATGGAATAACTTCATCCTTTTTTCGTTGTCTACTTACGAGTTATATATCATTTTTTACAGAAGAATTTATATACAAAAATGATCAATGCTCTTTGCAGAGTTGCCAACATTTTCAAATAATATTTTATACAAATGTATTTATATTAACAGTACTTGAGAGATTAATATATTGTGAAACAGGTAGTTAAAATTTATGGACTGCTTATGCCTTATCTTTACAGATGAATAATTGTTTCTTAGTGTTCAGAATTCTTTTGATATACTTTACTTGCTAACTGCCTAATTATTTACCATTATTCTTGTGAATACAATAGGCAAAATCTCTAGTTTTTAAACATATCAGCTAGGCCTGTGCGAATAGGGAATTATTCAATTTGGGTTTGGATTCGGCTGATTCGGATGCCAGCGATTTGATTCGGAGCTCCGAATCAGTTTTCCGCTTCGATTCGGCCGAATCGGGTCCAAAGCATTGGAGCCGATCGGGAGATTTGGCCATAGGGTATAATAGGGAATCAATGAAATATCTATAACTTTGTTGTTTTTTGTCCAATTTGGATGAAACTTGCAGGGATGGTAGCCACTGCTGAGAGCATGAAGCCTGCAAAGTTACAAGGATATAGGTGCAAGGGTTCAGGGGAAACTGCACCCCAAATTATTGAAAGCAAAACTCATGTCACGTATGTGTTACACCACAGGGGGGCTAAAACTGCAGGAATGGTAGCCCCTGGTGAGGCCACAAAGCCTGCCACATTTCAAGGAGATGGATGCAGTGGTTTGGGGGAAACTGTACCTCAAGCTGCAGACAAGCAAAACTCATGACATGGGTGACACTGTGTGTGTTAAGGTGCAGCAAGGTGAAAGCTGTAGGCCTGCTAGCCCCTGCTGAGGCCACAAAGTCTGCCAGCTGTCAAGGAGATAGGTGCAAGGGTTCTGGGGCCCTGCACCTCTAGCTGCTGACAGACAAAACTCGTGACATGGGTGTTTGTGCAACTGACTGTTTTTCTATTGATTCTTTCCTCTCCTTAGTCTGTGGTTTTGTAGATGTTAATTCTTGCTCATTAATTCAATTCAGAAAGCCTAAAGCTTCCAGCTATTTGATTCGGATTCGTAGATTCGGCCTCTGAATCATCCGAATCATCTCCGAATCCAAATAGTGATCCAAAGCTTTTCACAGCCTTAATATCAGCTGAGTTTGTGGCTCATGAGTTTAAAAAAAATGTTGTTTAGGCTTTTTATTTTAAATTCAATCAATCCTCTTATAGGAGTGTCTGAGTTTTGGTCTACTCCCAAATAAACCAAGTAACTTTTAATGAAATTTTAATCTCTAGCACTCAAATGAATGGAACATGGATACTTCTCTGAATGGAGGGTCCATAAGAAGCTACAGATGAAACATGAACGTATTTAACTACCATTAGCAGGAAT
>NW_005843047.1:315542-328736 GCF_000455745.1 Alligator sinensis
CTGCCTGCCTAATATAAACACAGATTACATACAAGAAGTAATATCAACTATTGAATAATAAGCAGATGACTAGCTAATGCAGGGTGATTTCTGACCAATTTGGGTTTCCTACATTCTTTATATATATGGAGAAGAAAACATAGGCCTAAGAACACATGTTTGTACAGGTGGATACCTGAGGGGGTGTTGTTTGCTTCTTTTTTTCTAGATCAGGGCTGTACAACTGCTGCTGCATAGTCCAGATGTGGCCCCTGATGGTTTAACCTGCGTGTGTGTGTGGGGGTGGGGGGTGGGGGTAGTAAATGTAGCTCAGATGAGAGATTTTGCTAGCAATGTTAGGGCTGGCTCCCTGACAGCCTACAGGAAGCTGTCACAAAGCTGCTGCTGCCCAGAGGTAGTGGCAGAGAAAGTTGCAAGCTGTTGCTAGGTCCTGAAAGACAGCTGTAGCATCACTGCTGTCTTGGGAGAATGATGGACTGAGAGTCTGACAACCTGTGAAGTCCCTCTTCTCCTGCATGGCAGGGTCTCAGGGATTGGGCTCACTGACAAGATGATCTCAGGGGCTAGGGACAGACATTCAAAAAGTCTGAGCTTGAATTGATTCAATCTTTGCAGGTTAGTCTAACCCGCCTAGGCTGAATCAGCTTGTAACTGTACAGACACCCCCTCTGGACTGAAAAAATGCAGGCACATGCCTGCAGTGACTCAGGCTAGAAGCTGGGGGATGCTAGAGCAGCCCTCCCTTCCCTTCCACAGCATGGAGCTGAGGTGGAGGCGTGGCTGCCCAGCAGGACACTGATTAGGGAGGGGTCCCTAGCTCACTGGTCAGCAAGGGAGCCAGCAGGGATTTACATAGCATTTAGTTACACAGCAGGGAGCATTTATCACCCCATCAGCAAAAAAAAAAAAAAAGGATCTCTCATTTGTTCAAGCTCTTAAACAACTTGTTCCAAAGAAGGAATGGAGGGAGATTACCAGCTACCTCTTGATTAGCTCCGAAAAGCCCTAACCAGCACTCTCCTATCTGTCTTTGTCCTGTCTGCCACAGCATGACCCATAGCCAGCATGTGGTATACTAGCTAATGCTGAGAGGTGTTTGTGTAAGGCAGAGGGGATGGGGAAATCCCTGCGTAGCAGGGAGTGGTGGGATCAAGGGGAGGAGCAGGGGGGAGTCAGGCAGATGCCTACAGTCTCTGCCGGAGCTCCAGTCAGGGAGCAAAGGGTTGGGGCCAGCTCTGCTGTGAAGCCGAGAGCCCTGCCAAAAGAGCATGCCGGGATGCAGGGGGAGTCTGATTTAACTTAAACCAGGAAGGGTTCTGGGACAGACATTGCATAAACCAGTTGGACCCAAATCAGTTAAGTCTGATAATACATTCAACCAGGTTTATCTCAAACCAGCTTCAACCATTTTCAAACCAGTTTATGTGCACTGAACATCTGTTCTGTTGCAGGTGTAAACCAGTTTCTAATCACTTAAACCAGTTTGTGTGTAATGTCTGTCTCTAGCCAGGTTGGTGGGGAGCAAAGGAGCAGCCCCCCAGCACCTCCTGGTTGGAGAGCACACATTTGTGATGACTGTAATGTTCCAGCTGAGGCCTCTGACAATGCACACACCCATAGCACTCTCATTTTGGAGAGCTGTAGTGCTGAGGCACCTTGCAGCACTGCAGATGAACATGTATCTATAGATTTGGCAAACATTACCACACAATGGCTGCAGCTATTCTCGTTCTGTGGGAAAGAACTGTGATCTCATTGTGGAACCTGAGGACAGTGGCTTAAACACTGTATGTACTTTTCTAATCTTATCTGAGTTTTGAATTAACTTGTGTGGAATAGATTCTTTTTGGTGTAAATCATTATCGCTTCCTGGGAGACTTGTGGATTTATATTAGCTGAGAATGTGGACCAGAATTGTCTGAAATCTCTCTCAAAATCAAACTATATCCCTCATTCTCACTCTAAATAACACAGGCGTGGCTGCCCAGCAGGACACTGATTAGGGAGGGGTCCCTAGCTCACTGGTCAGCAAGGGAGCCAGCAGGGATTTACATAGCATTTAGTTACACAGCAGGGAGCATTTATCACCCCATCAGCAAAAAAAAAAAAAAAGGATCTCTCATTTGTTCAAGCTCTTAAACAACTTGTTCCAAAGAAGGAATGGAGGGAGATTACCAGCTACCTCTTGATTAGCTCCGAAAAGCCCTAACCAGCACTCTCCTATCTGTCTTTGTCCTGTCTGCCACAGCATGACCCATAGCCAGCATGTGGTATACTAGCTAATGCTGAGAGGTGTTTGTGTAAGGCAGAGGGGATGGGGAAATCCCTGCGTAGCAGGGAGTGGTGGGATCAAGGGGAGGAGCAGGGGGGAGTCAGGCAGATGCCTACAGTCTCTGCCGGAGCTCCAGTCAGGGAGCAAAGGGTTGGGGCCAGCTCTGCTGTGAAGCCGAGAGCCCTGCCAAAAGAGCATGCCGGGATGCAGGGGGAGTCTGATTTAACTTAAACCAGGAAGGGTTCTGGGACAGACATTGCATAAACCAGTTGGACCCAAATCAGTTAAGTCTGATAATACATTCAACCAGGTTTATCTCAAACCAGCTTCAACCATTTTCAAACCAGTTTATGTGCACTGAACATCTGTTCTGTTGCAGGTGTAAACCAGTTTCTAATCACTTAAACCAGTTTGTGTGTAATGTCTGTCTCTAGCCAGGTTGGTGGGGAGCAAAGGAGCAGCCCCCCAGCACCTCCTGGTTGGAGAGCACACATTTGTGATGACTGTAATGTTCCAGCTGAGGCCTCTGACAATGCACACACCCATAGCACTCTCATTTTGGAGAGCTGTAGTGCTGAGGCACCTTGCAGCACTGCAGATGAACATGTATCTATAGATTTGGCAAACATTACCACACAATGGCTGCAGCTATTCTCGTTCTGTGGGAAAGAACTGTGATCTCATTGTGGAACCTGAGGACAGTGGCTTAAACACTGTATGTACTTTTCTAATCTTATCTGAGTTTTGAATTAACTTGTGTGGAATAGATTCTTTTTGGTGTAAATCATTATCGCTTCCTGGGAGACTTGTGGATTTATATTAGCTGAGAATGTGGACCAGAATTGTCTGAAATCTCTCTCAAAATCAAACTATATCCCTCATTCTCACTCTAAATAACACCTTCTTTTAATATCTAGACTTTAAATCTTCCTTTCTACTTCAACCAGAAACTTAAGAAAAAGTTTTTTCTTGCATTACACCCTTACTACAGCCAAGAGATGTTTCATCCAAATCTTGTTAAAGTGTTCTCTTTATTCCTCTTATCTTTCATGACACATTGTATAAATGATGCTTTCTGAAGATATATTGCACAGTATTGTGCTGTACTAAAGTGTTGCATTGTTTAAAGGATCCTGTTCTTTTGCTAAACACTGGGTATGTTTGTGTGTATGGAAAAAGTCCAACTAACTTTGTTTTGCTGTAAGGCAGTTGAAAGGGGAGCTACTAAAAGTAATGCAGATTTCATGGGTTAAGGGAGAATTCAGATGAATGGGAAACTAGGCTAACCTTGAGAATTTAATAATTTAATGTATTTTCACAAAATTATCAACATTTGTTGTGTGTTCTGATGAAATCTAAGCTTGGTTTATGGAAAACTGACATCAGTTTCTTTCAAGGATGTTATTATTTTTACCTTTTGTAAAACAAACAAAAAGCCTCAAGTTAGTGTTGGCAGGCTTGCTTGCTTTTTTGCTAGAATAACAACATACTTTTTTCAAACAGCTCTAAGTTGTAAATTTTCAAACAAAGAAAGAAGCAAAAATTCACAATTGTGGGGATGGCTTGAAGTATTTGTGTGTATTTTGATGACTTTTTTCATTAAATAGTGAATTGCAAATACAGTAAGATAATTAAAACTCACTGAATTACCAATACAATGTAGCCACCAACAGCGCAAATTGAAAACAGGCACAGTCTTCTCTAAGTAAACATTTTGAGTCAGTTTGTAACAGCCTCAGTAAGTACTTGGACCCCTGAGGATGCTTATCTTTCCATTTGAAAAATAGATCAACAAACAAACAAAACCTGAGTAATAAAATAAATGCATAGCAAAACATATGTATAGATCTTCAATTAAATATAGTCTGTCTTCCACTGGACCACATTTTTGTCTGCCAGTGTACTCTATTATATATTTATAGGTCTAGCATTTCTTTTTTATTTTTTTTATTTTCATTGTGCCGGTGCCCCAAATGTAATCTGCTGGAGCCCCGGCTGTGGAGTCTGGTCAAGCAGTGCTGCCAAGTTCGCTGCCCCTTGTACAGTACTGGGTCTGTCCATGACTTCAAAAGGCAGCAGGCATTCCCACCATCCCTTGAACAGTTCCAGTCCCACGGCTGTTCAAGTGATGGCAAGAATTCCTTCACCTTATCCTAAGCCCCCATACCTCTCCTGTCTGCCTACTGTGTCAATCAGCTGGGGCGCTGGCAGTGGCACTACCAGGAGTGGCAGGGGTGAGAAGAGCAGTTCTGGGGCAGGGAGACCCAAGGAGCAGTTCCCTTTGCCCCCTGGCTGGAGGGCGTGCCTTTGAAGTGACTTTTAGTTCTCCAGCCAGGGGGCTAGAAGGCTTGTGTGCCCCCCTTCTCGCCAAGTTTTCCAGTACTACAAATTTCCTGGAAATTTGCAGTGCTGGAATTGAACACTGGTCCATAGTTAGAGCCCTTTTTCTTCCTCGACCCACATTAATGGTTTGGAAATTGTGTGCGTCTGTGTATGTTAATGTTGCATGTCCATGGATCTCTTTTGAGGTTGATGGACATGGACCAACCAAGTTTCTAAAAAGCACCAAACAGCCAGTCCAGCAAAGGATTAAAACCAATAACTGAATCCCCCTGCAAGCTGAAGAAGTGGGTGAGCATGTGGATGTTTTTAAATAGCAAGAACAGTTAGGGGAGTCTAAAAGCAGAGTTCAGCAATTCCTTCTTTGAAAAAGAAGAGCTATTTTCCATCTGAATGTATTGTGCAGGCTCAGTATTGGATATAGCCCAATCTGTTATAGTTTGAATGTGGCTGGAAGCCTAGAAATCCCAGTTTTGTGCATGGAGGGATAGTACTAAAAGTAGTTTAGAACAAGTATAAACATTGTCCACTTGAAAAAGCAACTCCCACACACATAGCTAGCTCTGCAGTTTTAACTGAAGTATCTAACTCGTCATTTTATTTTTACATCCCTTTGTGTCAGGTTGCTGGAGTTTAGAAGTCAGCATCTCTGTTCCTAGCTCCAGTAATTAATATCTACGGCTACAGTGGTTGTAACTGAAATGTATCAAGCACTTTTACTATCTCTACCTGCCATTTTTCTCTGAAAATGTAATTATATTCCTTGCAGTGAAGTGCTGCAGGAGGCAAGGAGGCATGTTTTGTAAATTCAGTTCTTTGAACGCTGGGTGTTTACAGATTATATAAAGTACATGCACTGTTTTCTGTTCACAGGGAAGTCAAGGGGGATTTTTCTGGCAATCATCCACATATTCAGCTTTGAAACTTGATTACCATTCATTTGAACATTGATGTAGTTTTTCTACACTAGATAGCTTTTGACAGCAGACTCTGGAACACAGAAGGGTGGCAGTGAAGTATTAAAGCATTTTTTTAAATATCAAAAATTTGTCTTTACATTGTATATGTGAGTTATCAGTATGAATGTTAAAGGGCCAATGCCCTGAGGTGGCTTAAAGAAGTCTTGAGGGTGTTTTCCATCTTCCCACCCATGACTGTAAGATCAAGGATACTTTAATTGTATTCTCTATTAGAATTAGATATGGGAATGCCTGAACCTTATTTGCTTCTCTTTTAATTCAGGCTTGTTCCCAATGGAATATGTTTAAATGCATTGTCCAGTTCTACTGACAAGTAAAGCATCCTCTTTGAGGATGACCTCTCTTGCTAACTGTGGTCATGTTTAGACTACAGACGTTACCATTCCTATTGGCAGCCATACTGATTCTGGTTAATGGGTATGGGGAGGATACCAGAGTAGCATTGCATGTTTGAGGCTGCTGCTACAAGGCATGGTAAGTTTATGGTCTAGAAGTGGCCTAAACAAGGGGCTGGCAACCTATTTCCTGTGGGTTGTGTCATGACCCAAAAGGCATGATTGTGTGTGCGCTTCGGCACCAGAATTATCTCCGCCAAGTTGCAGAGCATTGCACGGGAGAGTTTCCTGTAGCAAGAGGAAACCCCGGTACAGGGACGAGTTTCCCGCCTTTTCTGCAGCTTCTTTTGCAGGGTGCATTGCTCGAGTTGCAAGAGGAATGCACGGTGCAAAAGAGTTCCCGCCACTGGTACGTAAATTCGTTCCCCGTGATTGGCTAGTGTTAAATTATTCACACGTGGCGGCTAACGATTGGCTTGTTAGCCGTATAAGAGGCTTGAGCGGTTTCCGCCCAAGCCGAAGAGGACTCCACATCCATCTCGTGGGGACTCTGGGTACACAGCAGGGTAATAGAAACCCTGTGTGAGATCCAGAGGAGCTTGGTGGCCTGATCCACCGCCCACCTCTTCCCGTCTTCGAGCGCGACTTTTATAAGACGTATTTACGATTTCTATTTTGGTGGCTCGTTCACCCAGAGCATCCGGAGCTCTGCACCGTGGAGCCTAGCAACCTCCACGAGACCGTCTGTGTTGTCTGTCTGTAACTGCAACTCAATCAAGCTTTCCAGCCTACACCACTGCCATCTCGGTGTAAGTAAACAATCTTTAAAACTACCGATACGCGTCTGTGCCTAATTCCAGCTCGACGGCCTTCCCTCTCCAACCCGGCGTGCCCGGGCTGCTGGCCACAGCCCGCGTGCAGCACGGAAAAGGGCTCGGGTCGCTGCCGGCCCACACAGGTTGGATCTGCCCTGTGAAGAGACTATATCCAATCCAAGACAGCTCAGGGTATCAGCATTGTGCTCCAGCCACAGTGGTAGGGAGGTGTCCCAGGGTCTTAACCTTTTCTATCTATTCCCTTCATGGCATCTTCTGTTTCCAAGGCGGTGCAGCCTGTGGCACAGGCTGGGTCACAAGCATGGTCTGTGGTAACAAAAGTTTACCAACCCCTGGCCTAAGTGACTTAGCGTGGTGAGCAGTGGCATAACTTGATGGGACAATAGAGTCAACTGCCCCAGACACCAATTTGGGAGTGTGGGTACAAATAAAGTAGCTGCTGCTGGCAGTTGCATGTTCATATTTGCAATTGTGGTGGCAGTTGAAAGTCACCACTTCTGCTTTGCCCTGGGTACCTGGCTGCATCCCTCCACTGCTGCTGCTGAGAACTGCTTCCTTTGAACATTCATAAAACATATTACT
Organism: Alligator sinensis; assembly: GCF_000455745.1. NCBI lineage: Eukaryota > Metazoa > Chordata > Crocodylia > Alligatoridae > Alligator > Alligator sinensis. The sequence goes on from NW_005843047.1 coordinate 322,888, forward strand.
TACACATTCATATACATATATTGGTGCATGTTGTGTGATTTCTTTTTACCTGACAGTATATTTTGACAAAGATTATACAGAGCGGTAGCAGAAAAAAAGTAATGGCTCTGGAGCTGGTTATCTTAAAAAAAATGTGGTGTCTGTATCAATTTGTTTAGGATAGTAGCCTGGACAGTAACAGTGTGCGCTGCTTTTACAGCATTTTAAAGGTAGATTGCTAACCTAAAGTGAACACATTTCACAACAGATCAGTTACAAAGTAAAACCCTTTTACAGATTATGGGGACATTAAGGCTAAGCACAGACAGTCAAAAAGCCCAAGGCTGAATTGATTTAGTTTTTGCAGGTTAGTCTAAACTGCAGAGATTAAACCGAGAAACAAATGGACACATTTACTTTTGATTCAGGAAATGTAGCCACATGCCTGTAGTGGTGGGGGGCGCGGGGGGTGGAGCTAGAGCATGCCTCTCTGGCACATAGCCAGCATGGGCTGTGTGCTTGCTGTTTCTTCCTGCTGTCCCCAAGGTCTCTGGGATTTGCAGTCTAGACTCACAACAGCAGGACTCTGCAGAGTTCCTCATCATTTACTCTTCCTGCTTCCAGGTGTCTCTGGGATTTGTACTCCACAGTCACAGCCAGTAGTATGTTTCAGTAAGTTTAACAGCAAGGCAGCTCTGTACTCGGGGGAAGGAGTGTTTAACTCCACTCCCTGGCCCCAGACCCCAGCCAAGGTTTGCCTGGGTGGGGCAGTACCTGCCCCCACTCACACTCCTTCTCTGCTGGAGCAGACAACACAGCCTAGCCCAGGGCTCAAAAGCATGCTGGGACTCTGGGGGACTATGATTTAACTTGAATCAGGAAGGGGTCTGGGACAGAAGTTTCATAAACTGGTTTGACCCAAATCAGTTAGGTCTGATACTACATTCAACCAGGTTAATCTTAAACCAGTTTCAGTCATTTTGAAACTGGTTTATGTGCACTGAGTTGCTGTTCTGTTATAGGTTTTAACCAGTTTCTGATCACTTTGTCGCAGGCCAGCTGGGCACTGTGAGTGTATCAATTTTGTCACAGGCCAACTGGGCTGTTTGATTCAGTTTCGGATCGAGGAGGTAAAGTTGGGAGTGAAATAAAGGCAAATTTATTATAGCTTACGCACACACAACAGTTAACAGAAAGATAAATGTGATAAGCAGATAATGCAATATTAAAGAGCTAATAGTAAATGATGACAACAGATAATAACAACAGATAGATCAATTCTGTTGCAGGCCAATTGGGCACTGCAAGGGTATTAGCCACTGGGCTGTTCAAAACAACAGATAGACAGACATGGGTTGGCAACTTATCGATAGTCCCTCAATGCCAGGTACACGTCAAGTGATTCCAGCAAAGTCAGGCATCCCTGATCAACACTGTCAGAGGGTTACCGGGGAAGATCCCTTGATCAGGATCCAATCCTCACTCACACCAGGAGTCTGGGGTCTGGGCATGGAACAGAAATGACCATTCTGTTCCCTCCTTCCTGCTGGTTACCTGATGCGCGTGCTTTTTCTACCTAGTCTTATGTTAATCTATTGGCTTCAGAGCTACTCACAATGTTGCCCTATAGCTGTTATCCTATGGGATTGAAAGGTGTTAAAAATTATCATAAAAGGTTACTACCCAAACAGGTTTATCCAATAAGCAAATTATGATGCAGCACCTTTTAGGTTTGAAATTGACATTGCTCCACCTAAACTCCAGCCCCTTTTAGGTTTCATTTGAATATGCTTTCTTGGAGCATGCTTTCCTGGAATGTGTTGGGTGTGCCAGGCAGTTGGATCCAGTTTTATCATTAAGGCTGAACCCTGAGCAAAAAACCATTGGGTTTCCTAATTTTACAGCTACAGCTTCGCCTATGGGGCCCAGTCAGTTCCACGAACAGTTAATTTTATCGTTTTGGTTAAACTTATGACAGACAAGTTACATTTGCAGTTTACAAACTTACAAGCTTATATTAACTAATATTACCTGTTTAGGCAAAATACCAAATGCCTCCAAGAAGCATGTATTATTGCTTATTAATCCCTCTGGTTCTGGCTGTTACATCACTTAAACCAGTTTGTGTCCCTAGCTATAGGTAGTGAGAGGAAGTGACTATACAATGAGGTAGTAGCGGATTGGAAAAGTTAATACTTTTGAATTCACACCCCTGTCTTCCTGATCATAGTGTGTCCCAGTCTCCATCTCTTTTTCTGTTCTCTTTCCTGCTCACGCTGTCTGAGGTTCACACTGACTTCCTGGAAAACCCATCACCAATTGAAGTCATAGATAGCAAAAACTGAACTCCACTTCTCTTCCTGCCGTCTCAAAAATTCTGTCTTCATCTCTTTCACAATTACTTACCTCAATAATGCCTTTGGATACTAACAACCAGGAGTCTTGTGTACGTGAATCTGCTTTGCCCAGCTTTCTCCCTTAACAGGGGGTGGGGAAACTGGGTTGAAAATAAGTTAAGGTGAAAAATACCAAAGTGTGTATTGGGTTTCAGTATCTGCATTTTCAGAGGTTCAACTTGATTCATTTGGATTTCATTATTAGGGGTACTGGTATGCACTATATCATTTTACATTACTGGGAACTTCAGGTGTTCAAAGCATCTGAAATTCAGCCTTATGAGTATGTCAAGTTGGGCACTCAAGATTTATGGCCATTTAAAAAAAAAATGTTAGGCTAAGTGGCTTGGCCAGAGGCACAGAGAGAATCTGTCAGAGCTGGGAATAGATCCAGGAGTTCCTGGATATCAATCCTAATTTAAACAACAGTTGTATGGTGTTGCCGTTATCTAACCTATCCTTTGTCAAATAAAAGTGAGGTGTGAAGCAGAATATAGATCTGCTTGGTTCATGAGGAAAGATAACTGAGGGCAGTAAATAAGGCACGCTTAATTTTGTGCTTAGTTAAAATGTGGTCTTAGGCCAGGTTCCAGGCTGAGATGAACAAAGACTGGAAATGGTAAAACAAACTGTAAAGTACACTCTTACAGTCTTATATCAATGCAGTTATCTGAGGGCTCAGCCAGAAGACTATACAGGTAGCAAGCTGAAAAGAAAGAATCAAAGTCAAGGAGAACTGGCATTATATTATACATTTTTGTTTCCCACATGCTCATGCCTGTCAGTAGCCTAAGGGCAAAAGCTGGAAAACCTCCATATTGTATGAATATGCAACCGCTGTTTTGGTCCTTTGGATCTTTTGGCAGGCAACATAAATCACGAAAGCCTGAGAACCTGGTGAGCAGGACTGACCCTGTTTACAATGGCCCCAGTACAAAAGGGCATTGATATCCTCTTGTATTCAGAATTATAAGGTCATTCTGGCCTTGACTGTTCTTTGGCGGGTTCACCTGCCATTTCAGTCAGAAGACTAGACAGGTAGCGAGATGAGACCTGTTTTTTTGGGGTTTTTTAGAGGTGCACCGATAAATTGGTCCTTATCATTATTGGCATAGATAAAAGGAAAATTGTTATCAGCAATTGGCTTTTTTTTGGCTGATGTGGCCGATAATGTTGCTGATAAATGCCACATGCATGGGCACAGCTGCAGCACGCATGTAGCAAGGAGTGCAGCCTGGCAGCTTGGAGAGCAGCATCTAGCCGGTAAGTCGGGGGGAAAGGGCATGGGGGAGGGAAGGGGCATGGGGAAGCAGTTCGAGGCCCCCCATAGTGATGGGGGGGGAGTGGGGCAGGGGCAGGGCAGGAGCAGGCGCTGCACAGCCAGGCCAGGGTGGGCCATGGGACAGAGCCATGAGTGGCTCATCTGGGGGGGGGGGGTGGAATCTGCTGCTGTGGGCACCCCAGGGTAGGCATGGGGGACGTGTGTGGGGTGAGAGTGGGCTGCTGCTTTGTGCTCAGGTTTGGGGGTGGCACTGGGCTCTTCCTGGCAGGGAAGCTGGGCTGGGGCTGCGTTTGGGGCAGTGCTGGTGGGGGGGGCTATGGGGTGGGCTATAGCCACCCTAAAAATTCACAGTACCCCCCCCACCCAGCACCGCTGCCACTCACCCAGAGCACAGCCCTGGCCCAATCCCCCCACCAAGAAGAGCTTGGTGCTGCCTTCAGTCTTGAGCACGCAGCAGCAGCCCACCCTTGCCCCACACACAGATCCGGAGGACACATTCCCCCCATGCCTCCCCTGGGGTGCGTGCAGTGGCAGGAACCACCCCCCAGATGTCCATGGCTTCATCCTGTGCTCCGCCCCACCCCAGCTGTGCAGCATCTGCCCCTCCCCCTCTCCTTCCCTCACCATGGGGACCTCAGTCTGCCCCCCCCCACACCCCTTCCCTCTCCCCGCCTCTTCCCCCCAACAGATTTACCAGTCAGATGCTGCTCTCCAAGCTGCCCAGCTGCATATTGGAAGTTATATCCATATTGGCCAATATGGCTTGTTAGTAATTGACCATCAGTATTGGCCCAAAAAACCTTTATTGGTGCACCCCTGGCTTTTTTTCCTGCCCCCTTTGGTTGTAAACATTTAAGTTAATGCCACCTCAGTGGTCACTCATGATTTGTACTGTCTGCTCCTTGGCCACAGGTAATAAGCCCACCTTATTGATCTCTAGTTTCTTTTCAAGGTTTGGATAAGATTGGTGTTTGCTTGTCCCCAGCAGGGGCTTGTGTCACACTCTCAGCTTTTTTACAATACAAGATATTTGAGGCAGGCCCTACTTTTATCAAGTAGTGGATGCTTCAGAGAGACAGTATATGCACAGGGCATGTTGAGAGTGATCCATCCCCTGTAATATTCTCTGTGGCATCAACCATGTATTGGAGGATACATCTCCACTTCTCTCTTTAATAGCTCCCAATAGATCTATCTTTCATAAATTTTTTCTAATCTTTTTTTGACCAGATAATACTATCTGGCTTTTAACCTCCTGTGGCAACAAGTTCTACAAGTTAACTAAGTACTATGTAAAAAAAAAAAAATACTTCCTCTTTTTTTTAAACCTTCAATTACCTTGACTTAATCAAATATTATGACTTAAAACTAGAATCAGAACTCGTGATAGAGGTGATATCTTTTATTAGACCAGCTAGATTTTTGCAAAAAAAAAAATCTTTAATTTTTTTTGCAAAAATCTAGTTGGTCTAATAAAAGATATCACATCTATCACAAGTTCTGATTCCTTTTGCCTTTAGATCAATATGGCTACAACCTGGATACACGACTTAAAACTAGCACTTAGTTCTAGTGTGAACTCTAAAACTCAGTGGCTGGAAGTTATTAAGCCTCTATCTGCTAAATGTAATATCTCACTATAACTTGGGGAGCCATTGTAGAGGAATCCTCGATCCTGGAAGTCCAATGTAGTCCTGACAGTATAGTATTACATTTATAAGTTGATTTTGTATATAAATCAAGTCTCGTTTACAGATTTAATTTTAGGCAAAACAGCTTTTTTTCCTGAATATAAGTCAATAACTATAGATAAAGTTCTTGTGCCGCTAATGCCCTGGCAAATCAAATAACCAGGGGCAGGACCTACAGAGTTAAATATACTAAAAACACTGGAAACATGCCCCCCCCCCCCCCCCAAAAAAAAAAAAAAAAACTTCAAAAAAACCACACAACCAAAACCTGTTTTCCAGAAGAAAGATATTTTCCCCTCAAGACTCACCACATTGCCTTCAGCCTGAAATTCCATGGCAATACATATCAGGAAGATATTTTTAGTTAGATGGAAACTGTTTCCAGGTTTAAATACAAACCCAGACTTGCACTGCGGGTTTGGTTTCATAGATTCATAGATGTTAGGGTCGGAAGGGACCTCAATAGATCATCGAGTCCGACCCCCTGCATAAGCAGGAAAG
>NW_005843047.1:328901-336346 GCF_000455745.1 Alligator sinensis
GGAGGCTGAATAGATACAGTTTCTCTAGTCTCTCCTTGTAAGGCTTGGTCTGTAGGCCCTTAACCATACGAGTGGCCCTTCTCTGGACCCTCTCCAGGTTATCCGCATCCCTCTTGAAGTGCGGCGCCCAGAATTGCACGCAGTACTCCAACTGCGGTCTGACCAGCGCCCGATAGAGGGGAAGTATCACCTCCTTGGACCTATTCGTCATGCATCTGCTGATGCACGATAAAGTGCCATTGGCTTTTTTGATGGCTTCGTCACACTGCCGACTCATGTTCATCTTGGAGTCCACTAGGACTCCAAGATCCCTTTCCACTTCCGTGCCACCCAGCAGGTCATTCCCTAGGCTGTAGGTGTGCTGGACATTTTTCCTCCCTAGGTGCAGCACTTTGCATTTCTCCTTGTTGAACTGCATTCTGTTGTTTTCTGCCCACTTGTCCAACCTGTCCAGATCTGCTTGCAGCTGTTCCCTGCACTCCGGCGTGTCCACATCTCCCCATAGCTTTGTGTCATCTGCAAACTTGGACAGAGTACATTTCACTGCCTCGTCCAAGTCACTGATGAAGACATTAAAGAGTATCGGTCCAAGGACCGAACCCTGTGGGACCCCACTTCCCACACCCTTCCAGGTCGAAACCGACCCATCCACCACGACTCTCTGGGTGCGACCCTCTAGCCAATTCGCCACCCACCGGACTGTGTAGTCATCCAAGTCACAGCCTCTTAACTTGTTCACCAGTATGGGGTGGGATACCGTATCGAAGGCCTTCCTGAAGTCTAAGTATACGACATCCACCCCTCCTCCTGTGTTTCAGATTTCATTGACACACAGAGCCCAAACCCTCTGGTTTTAAGTAGCTCTGGTTTTTAGGGGGTTCGAAATACAAATTTTCCTAATTTGGGAATTTGGCGGGGATGTGGAGAAGGAGAAAGTGAATGGCTGGGTGGTAAGCTTCTGAGAATTGTTTTGTTGGAAAATGCTAATTTCTTGATTCCAAAATGTTTCACTTTTGAAATACAAGCAGGATTCCAACAGAACTCTGCAGGATTTCCCACCAGCTCACCTTGTAGGATGTTCACTGGCTCTCTATTGCTCTAGTGGTTACCTGCCATGTGGACTGCCATGGAGGTGGGGGTCCACGGATTCTCTCCTCCGTCCAGTGGGGCCAGGATTCTAGAAGCCCCAACACAATACAGGGCCCTCCAGGCTTCTGAGCTCCTGGCTTCATGGTGAAGAATTAAAGCTTGCCTTACTTCAGTAGAACAAATCAGGGCCATCTCTGGGAACTGCTGAGTGGTAGTGATCTGGACCACCTACCTGTTCTTATCTTCCCTTCCCTGACCTGATATGACCTATGACCATGTTGGAGGAGATGGTCCTAGGCAGTATTCCTAAGGGCCACTGTTGCATGGAACAGATTAGCCCTGCCTAACACCCTTAACAACCAACAAGGGTCATAACAAAAGCTCCGTGGATGGATAAGAGCACTGGACTTGATATTTCTTGATTTTTTTATTTTTATTTTTTTTAAGCAAGATTTCAACAGTGTTTCCCAGGATGTTCTCACTAATAAGCTAAGGAATTATACACCAGGTGAAAACACTATAAGGTGAATGTATAACTGGGTGGATCATTATGTTCAAAGAGTGGTTCAGTGTATAATTAGAACAATATATGGAGTGGGGTTCCTCGGTGTGAAATTGTCCAATATATGTCCTGAGTCCAGTAATATCTACATTAATGTGTTAGAGGATGGGATTGAGTGCACATTTAGAAAATTTGCAGATAACGCCAAGCGGACACTCTGGAGCGTAGGGCTAGGATTTAGAATGACTTTGACAAACTGGAAAAATCATTCAAAATTAATCAAATGAAATTCAACAAGGATGAGTGTGAAATTTTACACTTTGGATCGAACAATTTCATGTATAAATACAGATTTGGAGAGTGATTGACTAGGCTGCAGTACTGCAAATGAGGACCTGGGAGTTATAGTGTTCTGCAAGCTGAATACAAGTAGTGTGCTTTTGTTGAAAAAAAGAAAAGAAAATGCTGATAGCATAGTGGACCATATTAACAGGACCATCATTTTAAAATCAAGATAAGTCATCCTCCTGCTCTATTTAGCACTTCTGAAATTTCAGTTGGAGTACTATGTCCATTTTAGGCTCTATACTTTAAGAAAGATGTGGACAAATTAGAAAGAGTCCAGCAAAGGCAACAAAAAATATTAGAGATCTGGGAAACATGATTCACAAGGAAAAGTTAGAAGAACCGGGATTTAGTGTGGAGAAGAGAATACTGAAGGGTGGGGGGTGGGAATTTGAAGGGTGTTTATAGCAAAGATGTCGATAAATTATTTTCTGTACCATGGGGTAAGGAGGAATGGTCTTAAATTACAACAAGGACATTTAGATTGGATATCAGGAAGAACTTTCTTCCTGAGTATTGTAAAAGGTTGTAGATAGGCTGTAGCATTTCCATTTTAAGAGAGGGTTAAGCAAGCACTGGTTTAGGACAGTTTAGAAGAGGGATGATCCTGTCTTGATTAGGGAGTTTGAGTAGATGATCTTCTAAGGTCCCTCCCAAGCCTTCTTTTCTGTGATTCAGTGAGCGGCTCATTTTCCTCCCATGACGGAACAAATGAACTAGTGGCAGCATCCTTGATACAATGACTAGCTCTTAATGGGTCATCTGTTCTGCACAGTAATACCTCATTCTTCTGATTGTGGGTCAACCCCACCTACAAGTGGACTATAACTTTTTGGTTCTTTTTGAGGGAACAATATAATGGAACAGTATGCTGTTTGTTCAATATGAGGACTTCTATAATCTTTGTAATGTTAAACACTTCACAACAGCTACAGCATTCAAATAGGCTGTTCATATTCAAATTCAAATAAGTTGAGCAGAAAAACATCATAGGAGAACCAACTGCAGACAGGTGTTATCAGTGTTCTAAGCCACGATGTTCTGCAGTGGAGGAGCTCAAAACTCTTAAGATCAAAGTGGCTATGCCAGTTGTCTTCAAACATATATCTGTAAAACAAGGTTTAGTCACTGTGGATTTTATATGTATACAGAATTTCTGAACAGAACATATGGGCCAAATGGTTTGTTTTTATACATGCAGAACTCAAAACTGCTGAACAGATTGAGCTGAAATTCTCCATATAAACAACCCACCCATCCCTCTGGGTTAAAACCAAACATGCAAAATTTCAGTCCAAAAAGAATTTGACAAAGTTAATGAGAAGCTGAAAAGGTGGGAGATTGTTTTCTAACAAGATAGTCATTTTTAAGTATAACAGTATTTGTTAATGATTTAATGGGGGGAGCGAGACAGCAGTTGCCTTTATTGATGGATGTGATAATAAGTATAACTCACCACAGGGAACCTTGAATGAGTTGTGACTGTTAGCCCCCATATCTAAAGCAGTGAGCAACTTGGCTAAAATGGGTAGGTTCCACTGCATGCTATTAAATACAGTGAACTTCAAGGATACACTGGAAGGCACAACTTCAAAGCTGGATAGACATCTGGCTGGGGGCCATCTGACCCCAGCACTCTTTCCTGCCCAGGCAGGGGGTTGGACTCAATGATCTGTTGTGGTCACTTCTGACCCTAGCATCTGTGAATCTATGATTTTTGAATTAAGATTTACAAAAAGAATACAGATGAAGAAAATGTCCCTTTGCCTTTACATCTTACTAGTCTTAATTGTCAGAACAGCTGGGCATGCCCCTGCAATGACTGTTCTGTTCTTCAGCTGCTCTGTTTAACGTGTAGTAGTTGGACTGGAGATCAGATAGAAGAGTGGGTGGTTGGGTTATTGGGAGTGAAGTGATTACTGATTGCTGGATTTCATACCTCCTGTGTGTATATAACATTTCGGGAAGCAATCTGTAAAAGACAAAGATTTCATAACTCCCCTGATGAGCCCCACACACAGCTAGGGTTCCACAACAGCAGCTTATATTTAGGAAGATTCATATCCCTGTAAACCAGTGGTTCTCAGCACCCATTCATAACTTTTTGGAATTAAGCAGCCCCCACTAAAAAATGAATTCCTTCCTTACAGTGCTTACCATCTTGAACACTGTAACACCCTTAAAAGAATCTTGCGGTATGGCAGTGTTGGCTACAAAGGACCAGCTCACAGGATCATCATAAAATTCTAGTTTATTGGACAGATGCAAAAGTCAGACCATAAACCTTGGTGCTGATCTCCTCAAATACACACACATTCACGCAGAATCACACACTCACAATAGCTAGCTATGAACACTAAGCACCGGTGTCAAGATTTACCTATCCCCAAGTGCTGGAGTCCACCGTCAATAGCCAGTCGAGGCTTCTTTTAGAGCTATGTTGCTTTAGAAGGGGGTTGCCAGCTGGTCCTTCTGGCTGGACAGGCAGGGTGCTGGTCAGGTCAAAGAGGGCACAGTTGGGGGTCACTCTTCACTGCCTTTTATCCCTCTCTGGCAGACTTTGGTGACTCCCCAATTCTCGGACTTACCCAATCCAGGGGTCGTTGACCTTGAGGGATGTCCCTTTTGGTAGGTGCTGGATGTCAGCTGTCAGCCCCAGAGGTCACGTCCGCAGGTACGTGCAATCTCAGGAGTCCGTTGATGAATTTTGATTGATTCACTGCCGTGATGAATAGAGCTGTGGAAGTGGTTGATCAGGTGGTATTTCAGCCCCAAGGGTCTGTGTCCAGTGTTGATTAGTTCAAACTGGGGATTCTGTACCTTTAACAGTGAAGTTTCAGGGAGTTCCTGGCTCTGTATTGATCCCATTCTTTCCTCCTCTTAGTCTGTAGTTTTGTAGGTGTTAATTGCTGCTCGTTAACTTGCTTATCCAGACTAGCTACTGTGTTACACAATCAACTAAGATTCATTCAGGAACCTGCTCCATACAGAGATTCCTGCCCTTGCTAATATTGTTACATGGTACAACTTACTTTTAAACTTAAAGTACATTTGTAAAAGCATCTACAAGCTCTGTTTTCACTACAAGTACACCTTATATAAAAATAATAATATATAAAAATAATAATAATATAACTAAAGAAAAAGAGAGAAGAAGGAAGAAAAGGTAGAAAAGAGAAAGCATCCCCAAAAGTGGGGCAAATACTGCAAAAGGGGCTTTTGCCATATGGAAGAGCTTCACATTTGAGGGGGTGGGGCAGAGAAAAAGGTTTCTTGCTACAGCAGGGCAGGCAGCAGCAGGCAAGGTGTCCCTGGGAGCATCATGTGGGGGATGCATAGTGCTTGGTGCTGTCAGGGGTTGCCTGGCAGGGCAGATTTGGGGAGCTTAGGGATGAGTCATTAGGCCTGTGAAGGAGGCAACTGTTCCTGAAGAAGGTGGGAAGAAGTGACAGTGACTGCTGGAGGCATAGAGGCTGGTGCCAGGTGAGGGTGGAGGGGACAGGATCCTGCTGTGCCCTACTCTTTCTTCCATCTTCCCCCTCCCTGCTTCCTGTGTGTACCTGAGGGAACAAGGCCAGGCCCTGAGGCTACAGCTGCTCCTCTGGGTTTTGGTGAATGCCATTGACAAGAGCCTCCTGCTCCCCTGGCTCCTCCTACCAGGACTAGGGTCATGGGGAGAGAGCAGGGAACAAGCTGGGCTGAAAAAGAGCAGCCCGCCATTCATCTACCTTCCTGGCCACAGCAGAGCATACTGCTTGGTGTGCAGGGGGTTCCAGGTGGTTGGGAGCTGTGCTTTTCCTTGATCCTGGAGCTGGTGGGAGGACCATGGGAAATGTTGTGACAGGGTGCCACTTGTCCATGGGATGCTGGAGTGGGCATGGGGTGCTACCCTGGTTGAGAATCACCGTTGAGTGCCCCTGATGTGCTGGTAGCTAAGGGGTAGTACCATGCTTTATCATGTCTGAAAAGCCTATTGATGTAATATGCAATTGCTGTCATATGCTGATAGCCTAGAGAGGCCTCACAATAAAAGGAGTCCTCTCAGCTCAGAAGCAGAGGCTGGTACAAAATACATATTTTCTAACCTAAGAGTTACTTTGTATCATTACTAACAGATTTTTGCATTTTTTGCAAATGTGAATTTGCACTGAAGTCTAACCTTGCAGGTGCTCTTCTTCTGAAGGGTGTGTGTTTGCTTTTCCCTGGGTAAAAATAAAATCCTGTAAATGTTCTTGGCTAAGTGATAAAATATTAATAAGTGAAAAAGGAGTATCCACATGGCTGGGTTTTTCTTTTAAAGAAATACTCCAGTGGATTTCAGTGTTTTTCATACTGTTGCTTACTTAAGTTGTAGATTCTCTTATGCAGTACCTTTCCTTCCTTCCATGTTTTGATACCGGTCATTAATAAAGAGATTAGGTGAAGACAAATATGCTTTAAGCAGTAAGTAAGTTATTTCTGTATTCATGTTGTTTATTTCTTGTTCATCAATTAGCACCAAATTCTCACTGTCACCTGCAGCCCTCACTGTAATATCTAATCTCTCCATGTCATTTATTTGTTCAGTTTTCCTTTTCTGTTTCCTGTTTCTCTAATTCTGTTGTCCTCTGCAAATGTGATCATATTTCAATATATACCAAAGATGCATCTAACAAAGAAACATATTGCTTGACCTTTTTTCCCAAGCAGGATAAAAAAAAGCTGATGGGAAATAAACTCAGAGTAGCTTATGCTTATTTACTAATGTGACGCTCAGATTTCCTGAATGTAGTTTTGAACATCTGGCATTAGCTAAACGATGTATGGCTACTGCATTTCATGCAGCAAATAATTATGTAATGGTATTGTTCACCAGAAGGCAAACCTACATTTAATAACTGATGCAGCGAAGTGAAATAACCTTTGACTCTTCTGTGGCTTTAAGTAAAGTTTAATATAAGATATTAAAGGTTCTTACTGATTAATTGAAACACAGAGGTACAGGAACATCCAGCATGGATTCACAAAGAGCAAGTCATGTCCGACCAACTTGATTTACTTCTACGATAAGGTGACAGGCTCTGTGGATGGTGCAGGGAGAGCTTTTGACACCGTCTCCCACAGCATTCTCAATAAATTAAGGAAATATAGGCTAGATGAAAGTACTATAAAGTAGATACAAAATTGGTTGGGTCATAGGTTAAGTACAAACAGTTCAAAAGCCCGAGGCTGAATCAATTCAGTCTTCTCAGGTTAGTCTAAAGTGCGTGGATTGAACCGATAAGCAAGCGAAGACATTCACTCTTGATTCCAGAAATGTAGCCACGTGCCTGCAGTGGCTCAGGCCAGAAGCAGGGGGACACTAGAGCATGCCTCAGCTGGAGCAGGCAGCTTGGGCCAAGGCTAGCCTGCCCACTCTGTAAGGAGGGGGGGCTTGCAGAGGGAGGTGCAAAGCATCCTGGGATTACAGACAGAGGGAGAAAAAGTTATTTGAGGGGGGCTGAGTGTGCACATGCCCCCCAACAGGTAA
>NW_005843047.1:336542-337199 GCF_000455745.1 Alligator sinensis
GTGCCTGACCGGCCTCGTTCTTATATTGACCTCTGGTTTGGTTGGTGGCCTGTCGGTTAGGCTGACGGTGTATGCAGACGACGTGACCATTCTCCTCAGCACACGGGGTGATGTCCAGTTGCTGGTGGAGTGTCAGCATGCTTATGAACGCGCTTCCTCAGCTCGCATTAACTGGCCTAAGAGCAACACCCTACTCCTTGATGTGTAGACCAATCATCCCCCCTGCAGACCTGCCCAGCAGTCTCGCCTGGCAGCGCAAGGCCCTTAAAGCTCTGGGGGTGTTCCTTGGCCCATCAGTCTTCCCAGTCCGGAATTGGGAAGGCCTCAGCAAGGAGGTGGAGGCACGCCTGCTGAGGTGGTGCTGGCGCTTGCCCAACCTCTCCTACCGTGGGCAGGGCCTCATTGTGAATAGTTTGGCAGCCGCAACATTATGGCACCGGTGTGCCATGTTGGACCCCCTGCCAGATTTACTCAAACGGCTTCAAAGACTGCTAGTGGACTTTTTCTGGGATGGATGCTGTTGGCTCCCCTGAGATGTTCTCTATCTGCCTACAGCTGAGGGAGGCCAGGGCTTGGCTACCTGCAGGCTATCCAGAGACTCCTTTATTTTGAAGACCACCCTCCCTAGCAGCAGCTGGCCTGTGGGGTTCTCTTCCC
>NW_005843047.1:337243-344000 GCF_000455745.1 Alligator sinensis
GTACCCTCCTGCCCTTGTACCACAGCCTGGCACAAGCCTGGTGTTGTGCCTTCCGCCTCCAACCTCAGGCCAGATGTCTGCAGTTTCCACAGTTGCTGCAGGAGCCACTTGTCTATAACCTGGCCCTGCAGCACAGGCTGTCAAGCCTTGAGTCTGATAGCCTTGCTGACTCTCTCATCTGGTCACGTACTGTCCAGTTAGGCCACCTTCTCGATATGGCCCGGTTGGACTGGCTGTCAGTCGAAACTCTGGCTGTCCAGTTGGGCATGCATTCAGTCTGCTGCTCTGCCTGTCTCTTGGGGGATGTGTGGGCCACCCTCCCAGCGGAGGCAGCGTCTGCCATTGAGGATTATCTCCAAGCGTGGCAGGTCATCCCTGCCAGAGATGTCTCCAGAGAGCCCTTTCTACTGCTGGCCATTGTTCCAGCCATTGATAATGATCTGGGCGGTGGGCCTGGCACTTCATTTACTCTTGCCTCCTGACAGTGATACCGGGATTCGCTTTGACACGCTCCCTCGGAAAGACTTGTACACGTGGGTTGTTCATGTCCATCATGCTCATGTCCTTGCTACTCAACCTGACATGATGTGGAGGTAGCACCTAGTGGCACGGGCACTTGCACCAGCTCGACCTGCCTGGCGCGCACTTTATAAGCTACCTATTGCCAAACTGACTGGCACCCTCCAGTGGCATCAGCAGCCTGTCCCTTTTGCCCAGGGGAGGTAGAAGAGGATTTATTCCATGCCTTCCTTGGGTGCCTCTGGTTGCTGCTGCTCTTTGCTGCCCGCGGCGCCTTGCTACCGGTGCTAGACCTGGAGCTCTCGGAGGCTACCTATTTGTTCTCTTTCCCATACCAGGTGGCAGAGGGTGGTGTCATCTGCCTAGCCAACTTTTTGCTTGGTCAAGCCAAGGTAGCCATCCTTCATCTCAGATTTCCTATGCACTCTTTCTTGTCCCCCTCTTTAAAAGCTTTTGTCATTTGCTCCCATTTTCATCTCCTTTCTGTTCCATGTGATAGCACAACCTAACTTATTTTACATGTCTTTAAAAAGTCCCTTCTGCCTGATCTTTCATTTTTAGTTGAGTACTGCCAGCTATTTCAACCTGCACACCTCCCTTCACAACTGATTAAACTAAACTTGTTTAAATAAGATTCAAAGATTGATATCCTTACCTGGGGTAAATAGATATAGATCTTTGGATTTGACCTAAGTTATATAGATCAAGGAAGTATAAAGTACCATGCATATAGAAATGTCTTATGGGAATGAATATAAAGTGATAATATTTCTGATATCTTCCTTTGGAATTGAATAGAGAATTTTGTGTGCTGTAGAATTTCATAATGTGGTTAAAATAGTCCATGGAACAGGCATGTTTTCTGTGGCTTTTTAGGGTCATTTCTTAGACATGGGGTTGTCAACTGGGAGCACACATACCCCTGGGGGTACTTGGGAAGGCCCCAGGGGGTATACATAGGTAGGTGGGAATAGAGCGCTACCACTCACCAGCCTGCGTGGCTTGGGGGAGGGCAGGGGCACCCCACTGCAGGCTGCACAGGCACTACCCAGCCAGCTGGACACGGGGGAAGCTCACAAGCAGTGGCCACCACTGCCACCCACCGCCCTGCACTGCCGCCTCCCAGGAGCAGAGCTGGGAGGGCGAGGACAGCGGCTCCCCTCTGCAGGCCGCGCAGGCACTGCCCGGCTGATCAGACATGGGGGAGGGGGAAGCTCGCACGTGGTGGCAGGAGCCGCCACCCAACACCCCATGCTGCCGCCACTCCACATCCAGCCATGCACCGCCCCCCTCCCCACTCTGCGTGCCACTGGGGGTACAGTTATTAAAAAAGATTGAAAACCCCAATCTTAGACTATGAAAACTTTCCTCCCTTTGAAATTCTATCAGATTTTTTTCAAAAGGTTATCAAAAATATTAATCAACTGGGTGCATCTACACAAAATGCTTACCGCAGTTGCCTAATTAGCTCTGCTATAAAGCATCACCGTCTGTCTATATGCATGCCCCTATAGGCTGGAGTAAACTAATTAAATCCGCTGTAGGATAATGCTGCTTGATGCAAGTACTGTCCTACAGTGGAGTTATTTACTCTGCCACAGCACATGTATAGACAGTAACCAGTGCTGGATGTGGCACACGGGTGTTACAGTGCAGGAGCTGCCTGCCAGCTAGCCCTGCACTGTAGAATCCTCATACCCCAGCCAGCCCCCCTGCAGCATGTTGAGCTGGGTTGGAGAAGCATCTAGTAGGCTAAGCCCCCAGGCCTTCTGCCAGCTCGTCATGCTGTGGTCCTGGGCACATGTGTAACTGCAGTTCGCACCAGAGTTTATTGCTCCACGCTAGTTTCACAGGTAGATGCATCCATTGAGAATCATTTTGTGCATCTATTGCAAGAAGCAGAAATGCAAGTCCAGTTTGTGAAGGATACTGCACTGTTCAGTACTGTGGGAAGATAACATGTAGAGAGGGAAAATGGTCAATATGGAGAGCTGTGATGCATTTTATCTGTTGGTAGGCAGAAGCGTGACAGCCTGAATCATAATGAATATCCCAGCAATAAAATGTGCAAATTGCTGTATGCTGACTTTATGCCCAGTGGTTTTTTCAGTTTTGGTACTTCTCATTTGCATATTTTGTGCTTTGAAAAGCTTATCAGACATTTAAAACTAAAATGAGATGGAGATAGCCACTAACCTTCATTAAAACGTGCTGATTGGGATGAGCATGTATAGGAAAAATAATTCAAGAGTCTGTTCTGTAAGTAAAAGGTTAATTTCTAATTTTAAAGACCTGATTTTCTTTTAAAATCAAGGTGCCACATATATAGCAAAGCAGTTTGATCATGTACATGTCAGAGAATGATTAGGGAGAAAGATGGAAAAGAACTATTTAGTTAGATAATCTCCCAACTTGTGTATTGGGGAGCTTTCCTGTTTCTTCGTCTACTTTAGTTTTAAGTATGTTGATAGCTTTCTGGGTTTTGTCATAATTGATATGGGGAAGGCAGAGAAAACATACACGGAAATAGATTAGTATGTTTTAACTTATAAAGGGCCCAAACTAAAGAATTTGGATCTGGATGCTATATGTTGTAAGTTTAGGAATGCTTGGATGTGATGTGGGAATAATTTATTTAGAATGTGAAGTCCACATTACAGAATTCTGATTCAGGGTCAGAGTCTGAAGAATTCTTTATTTAGAACCTTTTGGGTTTCTAATGTTCTGCATTATTTAGGATCCTAAAAAAACTCATCTTGAAATAACCATGGAAACATAGCAATTCACAAATGCCTAATGCACCACACTGTTCTTATATGTGAAAGAAGATGGAAAGGAAAATCAAGTTATTTTTTCTGCTATCCTAATATTTTACATTTATAACTTTATTGATTTTGATATTTTTGTCACTTGCCACTTGACCAGTGCTGTTAGTCAAAATTAAGTGTTCCTTTGGGAACAGAGTCAAGTATTTCCTTTGTGCACTCCTATTTATTACAAAGAATGCACACCACATCCCGTGTCCCAGAACAGAATGGGAACAAGTAATAGGAGACAGTTTCTGTGTTAAGAAATCCAACTCTACCTTTCCAGCAAGTACAGTACTTAAGGAAACGATCTTACCTTGTGTCTCCTCCCATGCTGGCATTCAGTTTCATTTTTTGGTTGCACTCTGCTTCTGACAAATGTAGCTGAAACCAATCAAAGCTGTACACAGTGTTTTCAGAAAGTCCCTAAAGAAATCCTTCTCTCTTGGATTAGCTTTGAACCTTCCCGCATTGTCCAGACCTTGAGCAGTGACTGCTGTGGTTTCAGAGGCATTTGATTAGCTTGAATTAGAAGCACTTTACTATGGCAACTGGCTTGAATTTCTTCTGAGTGGCCCCATGACACTTTCCAGCATGCCACTTTCTAATATATGTATTGTTCTGCTTGTGTGTGTATAATATTGTTTTTTTTTAATTTGTAAATTAATAAAATAATTTTTTAAATAATTCTCAAGCAGTAAGGCTTCTATATGTTTAGTAGCAAGATTCCACAAATCTGTGACTAGTGAATCTCTACTGTTTGTTTTTGTAGTCTGTCTAAACCATGTTCTGAGACAGCCCAGAAGCACCACTAGAAGATAATCCATGACCACTCTTCACATACCCAGACCCATAAATTAGACCAGCAGCATGTTAGCAGGCCCTTGAACCACACCCAGGCTTTCCAGAAGTAGAGAGCCCCAGCCAACCCTAAAAGGTGTTAATCAGACCTGGGACAACTAGATGCCATAGAAACATTGGTGATTGTGCTAGGGGGTCATAGAAACACTTAAAAGGCAGGATCCTGAAAAGTTTATAGCTCCCTCCCATCTCCCACAGCACGAACCCCAGCCCCACGGACCCTAGGCATGTGGTATGTTAGCTAATGCCAAGAGGTGTCTGTGTGCATGTGTCTCCAGTTTTGGAGAGGCAGACAGAACATTGATGGTTTAAGGCTGTTTGGAGCTAATCAACAGGTCAGCTGGTAAGCTGTTTAAGAAGAGTTTGACCTAATGGAAACAGGCTATTGTTTTGCTGATGGGGTGATAAACACTGTTATCAGCCTCCTGTTAGCTTGCTCGCCTGTCAGTTTGCTGCAGACAGTATAAAGAAGCTGGGAGAGAGATTGAAAAGCTCCATGTCGTCAACAGATGCATGCACTGCGCACCTGCCCTTGCCTCAGAGTGCTAGCAGGAGGCTTGGGTCTGCCAATACTCCCGCCCCTTGAGCAGCCAGCAGGGAAAAGCCTCGGACGGTAGAGGCAAACCTCCCTAATCAAAGCATCTTGCCGGGGCCTGGCCATACCCCACCTCAGCTCAGCACTATACAAGGGAAGGGAGGGCTGCTCTAGTGCTCCCCAGCTTCTAGCCTGAGCTACTGCAGGCATGTGCCTGAAATTCCTCAGTCCAGAGAGAATGTCTTTCCAGTTACAAACTGTTTCAGCCTAGTCAGGTTAGACTAACCTGTAAAGATTGAATCAATTCAGGCTCAGGCTTTTTGAATGTCTGTCCCTAGGCTTCAAGACTTTCCAAAGTTACTTCTGTTGCATTTTGGCTTGTTTGGTGTGCCCAACAGTTTGTATTAGGCTAGCATAACAATTCATAGACTAGATTTGGTTTTTTGGCAGTATTTTATTTCTCTTCATAAAGCCTAATGCTAAACTCTTAAATACATCTGTTTCCTGCCTTGACCCTTCTCATTTACTATTTGACCACTGCTGAGGCCTATCACATTCAAGTTTACTTCCTTGATTTCTCTTTTTATTTTGTCATGCTATTATTTTGATTTTTTATAATTATTATTCTTAGGTTTATTCCTTTAATATATTGTTGATAAAGAGCCCAATTTACCTATTATATTGAAGAGAGACTCTTATTTGCAAGGAAATGGAAACATATGCTTCTGAAATATGGAAATGGAAAGTATGCTTCTAAACTTCAATTGCACATTTTCTCTGCAAATAGAAACACACCCAACTCCCTACTAAGGTCTCTAGGTAGCATAGTCCAAAGGGTATTTTGTGTTTTAGAAAATACAGCAGTATAGAATTACCACTGGTGGGTCTTCAAACTGCCAAGAGCCAGAATCACTCTTTCATTCTGAGCAGTAAGTTGATCCATTAATGTTGTTGGTACTATAAGGCAAGAAATAAAATCTCTCACAAGCAAGCCACTTGACTTAGGTGAAGATAACGTATTATACATCATTTTATAAAGGCATTTAAGGTCCATCGGGGCTCTTGGTAAATAAAGTACCTAGCTGTATAGTCAGAGAGAATATATGTAGTTCTATTTTTTTTGTTTAAGGTAATACTCCAAAATATGTTAAAATCCTTTATGTAACTTGTGTTTTTTGGGCAGAATGCATGACATAGATTAGAGGTAGCATTAGAACAGTAGTATCAAACACAACACTCCTGGTCCTGCAGGCTGGATGAGTGGCATGGATCCGATCCATAGGCCTGATTGGGCCCCACAGACTCCCCTTTCTTCTGCAAGCCAGACCCAGCACACACCCATTGTAAGACCTGTGCCACATGTGGCACCTGTCCTTAGACAGTCTGAGATTTGCATCACGCATGGAACACCCCTTGATTCATAGATTCATAGATGTTAGGGTCGGAAGGGACCTCAATAGAACATCGAGTCCGACCCCCTGCATAGGCAGGAAAGAGTTCTGGGTCTAGATGACCCCAGCTAGATGCTTATCTAACCTCCTCTTGAAGACCCCCAGGGTAGGGGAGAGCACCACCTCCCTTGGGAGCCCGTTCCAGACCTTGGCCACTCGAACTGTGAAGAAGTTCTTCCTAATGTCCAATCTAAATCTGCTCTTTGCTAGCTTGTGGCCATTATTTCTTGTAACCCCTGGGGGCACCTTGGTGAATAAATACTCACCAATTCCCTTCTGTGCCCCCGTGATGAACTTATAGGCAGCCACAAGGTCACCTCTCAACCTTCTCTTGCGGAGGCTGAAAAGGTCCAGGTTCTCTAGTCTCTCCTCATAGGGCTTGGTCTGCAAGCCCTTAACCATACGAGTGGCCCTTCTCTGGACCCTCTCCAGGTTATCCGCATCCCTCTTGAATTGCGGTGCCCAGAATTGCACGCAGTACTCCAAGTGCGGTCTGACCAGCGCCCGATAGAGAGGAAGTATCACCTTCTTGGACCTATTCGTCATGCATCTGCTGATGCACAATAAAGTGCCATTGGCTTTTC